>NC_141551.1:45295000-45567500 GCF_021556685.1 Rattus norvegicus | reverse complement strand
TGACTTTTGGGCAGAGTTCAGGAAACCAGAGTTTGCTTCAGATTGGGTAATATAAAAAAACAAACTGACTGTGTACCTGCATATTTTATCAAATATGATCAGTTAAGGGGACAGCTAAATGTGAAGTCACACCTATACTTGGCAAGGTAGCTACCATGATTCCTGTTATCTTGGAGAAAAAGATGTTTGTAATTTTTGCTTCTTGCCTTAATCTTGTTTTTGTCTGTGTTCTAATGTTCTAATCACTTAATTGTTTTGAGTCCACTTACTATATTTCTAGAGTGATCTTGTCTGACCTCCAAGCTCCATGGGATTAGTTTCAGCTGAAAAGCATCATGGCCTCACTGTGAGTGCTGGGATAACTCTGAGCATCATGACTTACTTGACAGTTAACACTGTCATTTCTTGAGCTCTAATTTTCTTTTCTTAGCCTTCTTTTTATTTCTTGTCTTGAAAGGAAAGCAGTACCTTCATCTGATAATTAAAATAACAGCAGCAACAATGCATAGAAGCACAAAGGAATACACACAAACACACATATACACACATATATACACATACATACACACACATATACATATACACACATATATACAACACATATACACACATACACACATATACATACACACATATACATATACACACATATATACAACACATATACACACATACACACATATACATACACACATATACACACATACACATATATATACACACATATACACACACATGCAGATATATATACATGCACACATATACACATACACATATACCCATATACACACATATATATACATACACATATATACACACATATGCACATACACATATACCCATACACATATACCCATATACACACATATATATACATACACATACATTCACACATATGCACATACACATATACCCATACACACACATATATATATACATACATACATACACATACATACACACATATACACATACACATATACCTAAGGGAGCTCCGTAAAGTAAGTATTATTATTGTTCCTATTTTGGATGAGCAACATGAGAGAAGCTAGATGCTTTGCCAAGAGATGTGTAGCAGCTACACATAAATTCCCGTCTTTAACAATCTGACTGAACAGCTTGAACTTTGCATATTATGTAAATAAAATAGTAAGACTTATTGTGATTCCCAGTTCAAGAGGATCATTCCATCATGCCAGAAAAACCATGGCAGCAAGTAGGATCTTCATGGCAGGAGAAGCAGGAGTTTAGTTGGTCATCTTGCATCCACAGTCAGAAATCAGGGAATAAACAGGAAGTAAGAGTAAACTACAATCGTTCAGGCCCACTCCCAGTGACCTCCTTCCTTCAACAAGCTCCGTCTCCTAAAAGTTCTATAACCTCCTGGAACACGCCCAATTAGTTTAGAACTAATTGTCAAAATGAATTGAACCTATGGGGGACCTTTCACACTTAAACTACAGCATTCCCTCTCTTTGCCCTACGGGTTCCTAGCCATATCATGATGCAAAATACACTTTTGCAACTTTGAAAGTTTCCACAGTTTAACAATTCTGTCTTAGGGTTCTATTGCTGTGAGGAGACAACACAACCAAAACAACTCTTACAAAGGAAAGCATTTAGGGGCTGGGGATTTAGCTCAGTGGTAGAGCGCTTACCTAGGAAGCGCAAAGCCCTGGGTTCGGTCCCCAGCTCCGAAAAAAAGAACCAAAAAAAAAAAAAAAAAAAAAAACAAAGGAAAGCATTTAACTGAGGCCTGCTTATAGTTTCAGAGGTCTAAGTCCATTGTCACCCTGGTGGGAAGCATGGCAGCACCCAAGCAGACATAATGTCAAAGAAGTAGCAGAGTGTTCTACATCTAGAACTTCAGACTGCAGGAATTGAGGTAGACATTGGGTCTGGCTTGAGCTCTGAAACCTCAAAGCTCACCCTATCCTCAGTAACACACTTCCTCCGACAAGACTGTGCCTACTCCAAGAAAGCCTTACTCCTAATTCTTCTAGATAATGCCTGTGATGACCAAGCATTCAAACATACAAGCCTATGGGGGATGGGACATTCTTATTCAAACCACCATGAGTCTGAACATTATTTAAAAGTCTCTTCTGAGACTCAACCTTGTCTACTAAATGTGATCACTTGTATAATCAAAAATCAATTTCTATGCTTCCAACAACTCAGTGTCACAAAGTAAACATTCCTTCCTCAAAGATCAAACTGACACAATAATCAAACTTAACAATGTAGGCATCAAATCCTTCAGCTGCAAGCCCAGTGCCCGGTGTTCATGATAGAATCCTCTGGACCTGCAACACACACAGTCTCTCTCAGGCTCACTCTGCTCCAGAACTGCAATTCTCTCCTGGCCAGCATTCCAGGTATCTACAGCATCTCCCAGTATCTCTTGCAACATAGATTTTACTTCATAGTAAAATCTATGCAGTGACCTTTCATACCCTCCTTTCAGAGATTGCAACTTGTCACACACTGCTGGTGTCTTGCTCTTCTAGTGTTACACTAAAATACCATGACTGAGACAACTTTTAGACAAGAAGGTTTATTTGGGGCTTTACAGTTTCAGAAGATAATCAGTGAAAAAAAAAAAGGTGATGAGTATAACATCAGGCAGGCGTGCAGCGTGCTTGAGCAGTCCTAGTCAGAAAGATAACTGGAAACAGCATGGGCTTTTAAAACCTCAACTCTCAATGACACACCTTCTCCAAAAAGGATAAATTTCCTCATCCTCCCCAAAGAGTTCCAACAACCGGGACCAAGCATTCAAATATATGAGGCTATAGTGGGCCATTCTCATTCAGATCATTACATCTGATTCTCAGAAACTGTGAGGTAAGACTCCATAACCCCCTCAATTTAGACTCATTCATGCATGTAAAACCAGTATGACGTGGATGGCATCACCATGTTGGATTGCCAGCTTGAAAAATACCCTGCCCACCATGAATTTCAGTCTCAGTGCACCCCACGTGTCTTCCAGGCTAACCCTAGAAAGCTCTTTCTAGATGTTCGTTTGTCAGGTCAGGGAACCCCTTTTCGGTGTTCTCAGAGGCTCAACTTTCAAATATGTAGTCATATTTTCATAAGGTGTAGCCTGACATGCCTGTTGTCTACAACTTTAAACTTGCTCCAAATTTCATGGCTTTTATGTTTTACCCCTTCCTGCAGATGCTTCTGCCCGAACCCTATCCTGTCTTGAATTTACCCATACTAAAGAAAATGATTATGCTTTAATCTAACCACACACAAATTCTCAGGACATGGCAGAATGCAACCCAGTTCTTCATTGTGCTAAAACGGGAATGGCTTCTAGGCCAATTTAAGTAGAACCCATATCCTTTTGTGAAGTATGTCATGAGCCAGGCCTTCACCGTCCACATTTTTTTTATATTCCACTGCCCTACCACAATGGTCCATTTAACTCTGCTTATAAAAAATGTATGGCTCCTATATCTCACGATTGTAAATGCTTCTACATTCTTCTTGCAGACTAGTCCCAAAGCATAAGAACCACATTTACGTTTACAGTTACATTTAACCCAACAATGACCCCACTCTCCACAATTTTCTCTATTAGTTACTTTCCTCATTGCTGTAGCCAAATTACCAGACAAGAAACAATGTAAGGAAAGAAGGGTTAATGTTGGCTGACCTTTACCCTTCAAGGAGATTGCTCCATTACTGCAAAGAAGGCATAACGGCAGAAGAGAAGATACGGTAAGAGGAGGAGGCCAGCTGCTTACCCATTACACTACAGCCAAGAAGCAGACAATGGACAGGAACTAGGAACTGGCTATTATTTTTTTATTAATTTTTATTGGATATTTTTTATTTGCATTTCAAATGTTATTCCATTTCCTGATTTCCAGGCAATAAGCCCCCAATCCAATCCCCCTCTAGCTCTTTCTTGGAGGGTGTTCCCTATTCCCAACCACCCCCACTTCCTGCCTCCCTGCCCTGACATTCCCCTACACTGGAGGTCCAGTCTTGGCAAGACAGGGGCTTCTCCTCCCACTGGTGCCCAACAAGGCTATCCTCTGCTTCATATGCAGCTGGAGCCATGAGTCTGTCCATGGGTACTCTTTGGATGGTGATTTAGTCCCTGGTAGCTCTAGTTGATTGGTATTGTTGTTCTTATGGGGTTGCAAGCCCCTTCAAATCCTTCAATCCTTTCTTTAACTCCTCCAATGGGGACAACGTTCACAGTTCAGTCTTTGCCACTAGCATTACCCTCTGTACTTGTTACACTCTGGCTGAGCCTCTCAGGAGACAGCTATATTAGGCTCTGGTCAGCATGTACTTCTTACCTTCATCAATATTGTCTAGGTTTCATGGCTGCCCCATGTGGGGCAGGCTCTGAATGGCTTTTCCTTCAGTCTCTCCTCCAAACTTTGTCTCCATATCTCCTCCAGTGAATAATTTTGTTCCACCTTTTAAGAAGGACTGAAGCATCTGCACTTTGGCCATCCTTCTTCTTGAGTTTCATGTGGTCTATGGATTTTATCTTGAGTATTTCAAGCTTCTGGGCTAATATCCACTTATCAGTGAGTACATACCATGTCGGTTATTTTGTGATTGGGTTACCTCACTGAGGATGATATTTTCTAGCTCCACACATTTGCCTAAGAATTTCATTATCATTGTTTTTGATAGCTGAGTAGTACTCCATTCTGTAAATTTACCATATTTTCTGTATGCATTCCTCTGTTGAAGGGCAACTGTACTCTTTCCAGCTTCTGGCTATTATAAATAAGGCTGCTATGAACAGAGTGGAGCATGTGTCTTTGTTGTATGTTGGAGCATCTTTTGGTTATATGCCCAAGAGTAGCATAGCTGGGTCCTCAGGTAGGGCAACGTTCAATTTTCTGAGGAACCTTCAGACTGATTTCCAGAGTGGTTGTACCAGTTTGCAATCACACCAACAATGGAGGAGTCTTCCTCTTTATCCACATCCTTGCCACAATCTGTTGTCACCTGGGTTTTTGATCTTAGGCATTCTGATTGGTATGAGGTAGAATCTCAGGGTTGTTTTGATTTGCATTTCCCTGATGACTAAGGATGTTGAACATTTCTTTAGGTACTTCTCAGCCATTAAATATTCCTCAGCTGAAAATTCTTTATTTAACTCTGTACCCCATTTTTAATAAGGTTATTTGGCTCTCTGGAGTCTAACTTCTTGAGTTCTTTCAATATTAGCCCTCTACCAGATGTAGGATTGGTAAAGATCTTTTCCCAATCTGTTGGTTGCCATTTTGTCCCAATGACAGTGTCCTTTGCTTTACAGAATCTTTGCAGTTTTATGAGATCCCATTTGTTGATTCTTGATCTTAGAGCATAAGCCATTGATGTTTTGTTCAGGAAATTTCCCCAGTGCCCGTGTGATCGAGACTCTTCCCCACTTTATCTTCTATTAGTTTGGGAGTATGTGGTTTGATATGGAGGTGCTTGATCCACTTGGACTTAAGCTTTATACAGGGCAATATGAATGGGTCGATTTGCACTCTTCTACATGCTGACCTCCAGTTGAACCATTTATTGAAAATGCTATCTTTTTCCCACTGGATAGTTTTAGCTCCTTTGTCAAAGATCAAGTGACTATAGATGTGTGGGTTCGTTTCTGGGTCTTCAATTCTATTCCACTGATCTACCTGCCTGTCTCTGTACCAACAGCATACAGTTTTTATCACTATTGCTCTGTAATACAGTTTGAGGTCAGGGATGATGATTCCCCCAGAAGTTCTTTTATTGTTGAGGATAGTTTCACTGTCATGGGTTTTTTGTTATTCCAAATGAATTTGCAAATTGCTATTTCTAACTATATGAAGAATTGAGTTAGAGTTTTGATGGGGATTGCATTGAATCAGTATATTGCTTTTGGCAAAATGGCCATTTTTACTATATTAATCCTGCCAACCCATGAGCATGGGAGGTCTTTCCATCCTCTGAGATCTTCCTCAATATCTTTCTTCAGAGACTTAAAGTTCTTGTCATACAGATCTTTCACTTGATTGGTTAGAGTCACACATAGCTATTTTATATTATTTGGGACTATTGTGAAGGGTGTCATTTCCCTAATTTCTTCCTCAGTCTGTTTATCCTTTGAATAGGGGAAGGCTATTGACTTGTTTGAGTTAATTTTATACCCAGCCACTTTGCTGAAGTTTATCAGGCTCAGTAGTTCTGTGGTGGAACTTTTGGGGTCACTTAAGTATACTATCATACCATCTGCAAATAGTGATATTTTGAATTCTTCCTTTCGAATTTGTATCACTTTGGCCTCCTTTTGTTGTCTGATTGGTCTGCCTAGGACTTTGAGAACTATATTGAATAAGTAGGGAAAGAATGGGCAGCCTTGTCTAGTCCGTGATTTTAGTGGGATTGCTTCAAGTTTCTCTCCATTTAGTTTAATATTGGCTACTGGTTTGCCATATATCTCTTTTACTATGTTTAGGTATGGACCTTGAATTCCTGATCTTTCCAGGACTTTTAACATGAAGGGGTGTTGAATTTTGTCAAATAATTTCTCAGCATCTAATGAAATGATCATGTGGTTTTTTTCTTTGAGTTTAATTACATAGTGGATTCCATTGATAAATTTCCTTATATTGAACCATCCCTGCATGCCTGGGATGAAGCCTACTTGATCATGATGAATAATCATTTTGATGTCTTTTTGGATTCAGTTTTAGAGAATTTTGTTGAGTATTTTTGCCCCAATATTCATAAGGGAAATTGGTGTGAAGTTCTCTTTCTTTGTTGGGTCTTTGGTTGTTTAGGTATAAGAGTAATTGTGGCTTCATAGAAGGAATTCGGTAGTGCTCCGTCTGTTTCTATTTTGTGAAACAGTTTGGATAGTATTGGTAAGAGGTCTTCTATGAAGGTCTGACAGATTTCTGCACTAAACCCATCTGCCTGGGCTTTTTTTGATTAAGAGACTTTTAATGACTGCTTCTATTTCTTTAGGAGTTATGGGATTGTTTAGATGGCTTATCTGATCCTGATTTAACTCTTGTACCTGGCATCTGTCTAGAAAATTGTCCATTTCCTCCAGATTTTCCAGTTTTGTTGAATATAGGCTTTTGTAGTAGGATCTGATGATTTTTTTAATTTTCCCAGATTCTGATGCTATGTCTCCCTTTTCATTTCTGATTTTGATAATTTGGATACACGTTCTGTGTTAGTCTGAGATCTGGCTATTAAAAACTCCCATTGACTGATCTCATCCAGTGAAGTTCTATCTCATGATTATCCCACAATGTTCCTAAATCACCACCATTTTGGACAAGGCTCCAATCTCAAGCTCTCTCAAGATCTCTCTTCTCTTTCTCCTATCTTCTTCATTCACTTTTTTACTCTCAGTCTCTCTATCTTTATCTCTCTCTCTGTCTATGTGTCTCTCTCTATAGACTTAAGTTCTAAAGGTTTGTTTATTTCTGATTTCTGAAGACTTGATTTTTTTCTCTTTGGGTATATCTTGTTTTGAATACCAAATTTGTCAGCTAAGATAATGGAGCACAAGTAAATAGACCTTTAATGAAGGGCCCGAAGGTAATTTGTTTAAGACTTGAACATTCTGCTATTGGGGACATATAATTCAAATTCCCTGTTTGTTGTGGTAGTGGTGGAAGTGAGACTAGTCTCTCACTTTCTCTCTCTCTCTCTCTCTCTCTCTCTCTCTCTCTCTCTCTCTCTCTCTCTCCCTCTCCTCTTCTCTCTCTCTCTCCCTCTCCCTCTCCCCCTCCCCCTACCCCTCCTATGTCTGTGTGAGTCTGTTTGAGTCTGTGAGTGAGTGTGTGTGTGTGTGTGTGTGTGTGTGTGTGTGTGTGTGTTTCCTACCCTCTTAGTATTTGTTTCTTCAAAATACTTTCTCCAGAGAGAATCCATGCCCCACAACTCTCTAAGATTTTGTCTACTATTACAAACTGGAGTTCTTTGTTGTACAAAGTTGTTTGGAAAAGGCCATTATACTTGCTATATAAACTTACTAACTTCAGTCTTTACTGTGTCTGTCTGTGCTTTGAATTTGTGATCATATTTCCAGCCATAATAAAGGTGAATTTTTCTCCTGCCCCTTGCTCCCGTCTCTTACAGAGTATTTCTAGCATATTATCTGGTTCCCTGAACTTTGTTGACTTTGAATCTTTAAAAGAGAATGAAAATCATAGGAAAGCAGAATATTAGGAATGGTCTTCTAGCTAAGGTATGGCCATGGTCATGACTTTTCACCTGAATGGCATGCCGTGGCTATGGAGTAGGCTCTGGGAAGATTCACAAGGGCTATATTTCCTCTTCCCTAACAGAGTCCCAGTGAGTGAATCTTCAATGTTGGAATTGGATTGGGATTTTTAGAGCTAAATTCCTTAAAATTGTAGGGAATGTGTTCCCCTGGAATTTCTTGCTCTAAAGCTAGTCCACACTCAGCCTTTAGCCATTCATTAAAATGATTGCATAGGTTTTTATAAAACAAGTAAGGGCTTCTCACAGCCAGAAGATCTTAAGTGTGCCTCATTAATTCACCTCCCTCCCCACATCACCTAGAGAACATTTACTCTAAATTCAGTTTCTTTAAATCAAGGAAAATTCTGGCTTCAGTTTGTCCAGGTTTTTCTTGTAAATTTGGAAGAGATCATTTTCAGGGTCTTTATTTACCAGGATAAAGCTAGAAAGTTTCATTCAAACCTTAAAATTAAGGCAAAAGTTCCACTAGGTACATGAGGGCAGTTTGTGGTTTTGTTTCTTTGTTTTTTATTTTGATGTTTTGTTACTGTTGCTATTGTTCCTTGTTTTGTTTTGTTTTGTTTTTCCTTTCCCTTATGATCTTCTTTGGTGGTGAAATGATTGAGTGTATAAATGTGTTTTGATTCCTGTCTTGTCCCTTTTGATTTATCTAGTATATATTTTGCTATGAAGTTTCCAGAAAAACATCTTTTGATGATGAAAGTATTTTGAAATTCTAGCAACTTAAAATAACCATAACAATAAGAAGATGAACAAAGAAATGAATGAGAGAAAATATTCTACAAACAAAATGCTAGCCATCTTTACCTTCTCCCATTTTGAGTTGTAGATTTCCTGTGTCACATTGCTCTAAGTTGCCTATCTCATACTAAATAGTGGAGTTACTGTTTCAGAACTGTTGAGCTCTTTAGTCTTTCTACTAGAGATCTGTATGATTTCTTTGCCACATATATAGCACTAGTACATCGTGGAGTAGTTTGGGTAATTGCTTTTCCTGGTGAGTTTTACAACTTCCAGTATTTTCCTCTTATTCATTAAGTGTTTGTCTTTTAGATTGAAGGATTTCTTCTAGCTTTCCTTTATATTTACATCTTCCTTTCTAAATGACAGCTTTGCTTGGTATTTAGTCATGTTAGATGCTTTTCTTCCTTCTGGATTATGAAACTCTCATGCTGGACTTTTACAATGATCTGAGAAAGGCAAGTGGCTCCAGGCCCACTCTAAGCCAGGGAAGGATGGGAGCTAAATCTTCAGTGTGTCCCAGCCTGGTGACATTGTCATTCTAAATGTTATGTTGGTACTGGCCTATCCTGGACCTCCAATTTCTACCAAGTTCTGGGGCTTAACCACAGCAAGATTGGCATTGAGCTCCAAGACAAAGAAAATCCTGTGCCTTTTCACTCTCTGCTCCCCAATATGTGGAGCACTGCTGCAAGCTCTACAGCAGGAGGTTGAACCATGGTATTAGAGGCAGTGAGCAGCCTAGTCTGATGTAGTTTAGCAGCTAACTCTGGGAGAATGAGCCTGGCAGGAGCATTTTTAGGCCTTTGGGGAACACTGGGTCTTATGTTTGAAAGCCTAGTGATATAAAGAGCTGAAACGCAACCCTGAGGAGCGACTTTAGGCCCAGGACCAGAGGTGAGACCAACTTTTCTGCTCCCAGTGACCTGCCTGGTGGACTCAGGACACACAGAGGCAAAATGCGTCTGGGATCAGACACTTCTGATTTCTAGCTGGAGCCCGAACCTTGCTGATCCTGACCCACAGCTACCTGCTCCCAAACACCATGAGAGGGAGAGTTCATTGACCAGACAGGTGGGCATTCCTGAGACTGCAGGGCAGGAGAGACTGACAGTAATGCCCACCCTTGCCCACATCCCTGGCCCAAGAAGAAACTGTATAGGGCCGCTGGGAACAGGAAGATAGGGGCACTCAAGCTGCAGGTCCCCTGTGGTCCAGACACTGCCTGTATCTGAAGGGACCCAGTCAAACAGCTCCCTGAACCCAAATACCATGGGAGGGAGAGCTAAAACTTCAGAGGGGCAGACACACCTGGGAAGCCAGAAGTGACTACACTCTGCACACATTTCTGACTCTAGAGGAAAACGCCTATCACTATCTGAACCCCCTATGCTCAGGGATGAGAGAAAAGGTGGGTTGCTGCCCTCAGAGAGAGCTGAAACGCAGTCCCCTGGGAGCAAATTCAGGACTGAGAACAGAGGTAAGACCAACTTTTCTGCTCCAAGTGACCTGACTGGTGGACTCAGGACACACGCCCACAAGAACAGCTGAAGACCAGTAGACAGGAAAAACTACATGCCTGACAGCAGAACACTCTGTTCCCATGACTGGCTGAAAGAAAACAGGAAAACAGGTCTAGAGCACTCCTGACACACAGGCCTATAGGATGGTCTAGCCACTGTCAGCAATAGCAGAACAAGGTAACACCAGAGACAATCTGATGGCAAGAGGCAAGCACAGGAACCCAAGCAACAGAAACCAAGAATGCATGGCATCATCAGAGCCCAACGCTCCGACCAAAGCAAACACTGTATATCCAAACAAACCAGAAGAGCAAAATCTAGATTTAAAATCACAATTGATCATGATAATGGGGGACTTTAAGAAAGACATAAAGAACTCCCTTAGAGAAACGCAGGAAAACATAAATGAACAAGTAGAAGCCTATAGAAAGGAATCACAAAAATCCCTGAAAGGATTCCAGGAAAACACAATCAAACAGGTGAAGGAAATAAAAATGGGAATAGAAGCATTAAAGAAAGCACAAAGGGAGACAACTCTGGATATAGAGAACCAAAGGAAGAGACAAGGAGCCACAGATACAAGCATCACCACCAGAATGAAAGAGATAGAAGAGAGAATCTCAGGAGCAGAAGATTCCATAGAAATCATCGACACAACTGTCAAAGATAGAGTTAAATGGAAAAAGCTACTGGCCCAAAACATACAGGAAATCCAGGACTCAATGAGAAGATCAAACCTAAGGATAATAGATATAGAACAGAGTGAAGACTCCCAGCTCAAAGGACCAGTAAATATCTTCAACAAATTCATAGAAGAAAACTTCCCTAACCTAAAGAAAGAGGTGCCCATAAACATACAAGAAGCCTACAGAACTCCAAATAGATTGGACCAGAAAAGGAATGCCTCCCATCACATGATAGTCAAAACACCAAATGCACAAAACAAAAAAAAAATATTAAAAGCAGTAAGAGAAAAAGGTCAAGTAACATATGAAGGCAGACCTATCATACTTACACTAGAATTCTCATCAGAGACTATGAAAGCCAGAAGATCCTGGACATATGTCATACAGACCCCAAGAAAACACAAATGCCAGTTCAGGTTATTGTATCCTGCAAAACTCTCAATTAACATAGATGGAGAAACCAAGATATTCCATGACAAAACCAAATTTACACAATATCTTTCCACATCCAGTCTGACAAAGGATACTAAATGGTAAAGCCCAACACAAGGAGACAATCTACACCCTAGAAAAAGCAAGAAACTAATCGTTTTGCAAAAAGAAAAGAGAAGACAAGAACACACACATAATCTCACATCCAAATACGAATATAACAGGAAGCAACAATCACTATTCCTTAATATCTCTCAACATCAATGGACTCAATTCCCCAATAAAAAGACACAGATTAACAAACTGGATACACAATAAGGACCCAGCATTCTGCTGCCTAGAGGAAACACACCTCAGAGACAAAGACAGACACTACATCGGAGTGAAAGACTGGAAAAAAACTTTCCAAGCAAATGGTCTGAAAAAGTAAGCTTGAGTAGCCATTCTAATATCAAATAAAATCAATTTTCAACCACAAGTCATCAAAAAAGATAAGGAAGGACACTTCATGTTCATCAAAGGAAAAATCCACCAAGATGAACTCTCAACCCTAAATATCTATGCTCCAAATAAAAGGCCACCTACATACATAAAAGAAACCTTACTAAAGTCAAAGCACATATTGCACCTCACACAATAATAGTAGGAGATTTCAACACCCCACTCTCATCAATGGACAGATCATGGAAACACAAATTACACAGAGACATAGACAAAGAGAAGTCATGAACCAAATGGACTGCAGATATTTATAGAACATTCTATCCTAAAGCAAAAGGATATACATTCTTCTCACCACCTCATGGTACTTTCTCCAAAATTGACCCAATAATCGGTCATAAAACAGGCCTCAACAGATACAGAAAGATAGAAATAATCCCATGCATCCTATCAGACCACCACAGACTAAAGCTGGTCTTCAATAACAATAAGGGAAGAACGCCCACATATACATGGAAGTTGAACAATGCTCTACTCAATGATAACCTGGTCAAGAAAGAAATAAAGAAAGAAATTAAAGACTTCTTAGAATTTAATGAAAATGAAGGTACAACATATCCAAACTTATGGGACACAATGAAAGCTGTGCTAAGAGGAAAACTCATAGATCTGAGTGCCTGCAGAAAGAAACAGCTTGACAGTACACCTTAAAGCTCTAGAACAAAAAGAAGCAAATACACCCAGAGGAATAGAAGGCAGGAAATAATCAAACTCAGAGCTGAAATCAACCAAGTAGAAACAAAAAGGACCATAGAAAGAATCAACAAGATAGATAACCCCTTAGCCAGACTAACGAGAGGACACAGAGAGTGTGTCCAAATTAACAAAATCAGAAATGAAAAGGGAGACATAACTACAGAATCAGAGGAAATTCAAAAGATCATCAGATCCTACTACAAAAACCTATATTCAACAAAACTTGAAAATCTGCAGGAAATGGACAATTTCCTAGACAGATACCAGGTACCGAAGTTAAATCAGGAACAGATAAACCATTTGAACAACCCCATAACTCCTAAAGGAATAGAAGCAGTCATTAAAAGTCTCCCAACCAAAAAGAACCTGGGTCCAGATGGGTTCAGTGCAGAATTCTATCAGACCTTCATAGAAGATCTCATGCCAATACTATCCAAACTATTCCACAAAATTGAAACAGATGGAGCACTACCGAATTCCTTCTATGAAGCCACAATTACTCTTATACCTAAACCACACAAAGACACAACAAAGAAAGAGAACTTCAGACCAATTTCCCTTATGAATATTGACGCAAAGATGCTCAATAAAATTCTTGCAAACCAAATCCAAGGGCACATCAAAACAATCATCCATCATGATCAAGTAGGCTTCATCCCAGGGATGCAGGGATGGTTTAATATACGGAAAACCATCAACGTAATCCACTATATAAACAAACTGAAAGAACAAAACTACATGATCATTTCATTAGATGCTGAGAAAGCATTTGACAAAATTCAACACCCCTTCATGATAAAAGTCCTGGAAAGAATAGGAATTCAAGGCCCATACCTAAACATAGTAAAAGCCATATACAGCAAACCAGTTGCTAATATTAAACTAAATGGAGAGAAACTTGAAGCAATCCCACTAATATCAGGGACTAGACAAGGCTGCCCACTCTCTCCCTACTTATTCAATATAGTTCTTGAAGTTCTAGTCAGAGCGATCAGACTACAAAAGGAGATAAAAGGGATACAGATTGGAAAAGAAGAAGTCAAAATATCACTATTTGCAGAAGATATGATTGTATACTTAAGTGATCCCAAAAGTTCCACCAGAGAACTACTAAATCTGATAAACACCTTCAGCAAAGTGTCTGGGTATAAAATTAACTAAAAATTTAATACCTTCTTCTACACAAAAGAGAAACAAGCCGAGAAAGACATTATGGTGATGACACCCTTAATAATAGTCCCAAATAATGTAAAACAAATCAAAACAACCCTGAGATTTCACCTCACACCTGTGAGAATGGCTAAGATCAAAAACTCCAGTGACAGCAGATGCTGGTGAGGATGTGGAGAAAGAGGAACACTCCTCCATTGTTGGTGGGATTGCAGACTGGTACAACCATTCTGGAAATCAGTCTGGAGGTTCCTCAGAAAATTAGACATTGAACTACCTGAGGACACAGTTATATCTCTCTTGGGCATATACCCAAAAGATGCCCCAACATATAACAAAGACAAGTGCTCCACTATGTTCATACCAGCCTTATTTATAATAGCCAGAATGGATACAGAAAATGTGGTACATCTACACAATGGAATATTACTCAGCTATCAAAAACAAGGACTTTATGAAATTCATAGGCAAATGGATGGAACTGGAAAATATCATCCTTAGTGACGTAACCCAATCACAGAAAGACATACATGGTATGCACTCATTGATAAGTGGCTATTAGCCCAAATGCTTGAATTACCCTAGATGCACAGAACACATGAAACTCAGGAAGGATGACCAAAATGCGGATGCTTCACTCCTTCTTTAAAAGGGGAACAAGAACACCCTTGGCAGGGAATAGGGAGGCAAAGTTTAGAACAGAGGCAGAAGGAACACCCATTCAGAGCCTGCCCCACATGTGGCCCATACATATACAGCCACCAAACTAGATAAGATGGATGAAGCAAAAAAGTTCAGGCTGACAGGAACTGAATATAGATCTCTCCTGAGAGACACAGCCAGAATATGGCAAATATATAGGCGAATGCCAGCAGCAAACCACTGAACTGAGAACAGGATCCCCATTGAAGGAATCAGAGAAAGGACTGAAAGAGCTTGAAGGGGCTTGAGACACCATATCAACAACAATGCCAACCAACCAGACCTTCCAGGGACTAAGCCACTACCCAAAGACTATACATGGACTGACCCTGGGCTCCAACCTCATAGGTAGCAATGAATAGCCTAGTAAGGGCACCAGTGGAAGGGGAAGCCCTTGGTCCTAGGTTAACGGGATTGTTGGGTGGAGGGCGATAATAGGGGGAGGATGGGGAGGGGAACACCCATATTGAAGTGGAAGGGGAGGGGTTAGAGGGATGTTGGCCTGGAAACCGGGAAAGGGAATAACAATTGAAATGTAAATAATAATACCCAAGTTAATAAAGATGGGCAATGGAATAAAAGAAACTTAATATTTTTATGACTACTCAAAAGTTAAGCAGTGGTATAACGTTTGTTCTTTGCATTTTTCGTGCTTACTTTTCCTCCTCATACTACACATTTCCCATCTCTTTTCTGCTTGAATTATAATCATATGTAGTCTTTTAAGTTTATTTATTTATTTATTTATTTATTTATTTATTTACGTAAGATATTTATTTTTGCAGGGTAGCATGAATTTAATCCAAGAATCCAAATCCCATGTTCCTCTCTTCTCCACTGTAGTAGCAGGAAGAGACTCAGCTGCAGGAGCTGTAGTGGTGGAGGACACAAAGGGGACGTCAGCCCCATACCCACATGAGTTAGCTGCCCTACACGCTGGACAATACCATTTTAATGCTTTTCTTTCTCTGTTCATCAGTGATCTTGTTGAGCTTGATACTATGCACCTTGATGCCCATGCCGTTTAGTATCTTTTTTATGTCATTGGGTCTGTGTATTGTTTGTCTGAAGCAATGTAGCATAAGTTTGATATGGTAGATAGACCACACACATGTGATCTCAGTGGTACCAGGCAGGGAGAGTTTTTTTAAAGAATTAAATTATTATTATTCTACTGTGTGGTGTCTGTGGGTGCCAGTGTCCTAGAGCATTTTTGGAGGTCAGAGGACAACATTGCACAGTGGGTTTTCTTCTACCATTGTGGGTTTTGGGAATTGATCAGGTCCTCGGGCTTCAGTAGCAAAAATCTTTCCCTGCTGAGCTCTCTCTCACCCATTGCTAATCTTTTTAAAATTTTACACTTTATTATAAAAAATTACAAATAAAATAACCAAGTCACATATTGAAATCCAGAAGACTCAGAGACTATCTAAGTCAATTAACTTATATACAGTTAGAATAGCCATTCAGAACAGAAGCTGTGAAGCTTCACACTGGATGTTCTGCTTTCACTGTCAAATATATATTATGTACTTTACCATATAATCTTTTAATGAATAAAACTTTCATAAAGTTTCCTTTAAAAACCTATGGGCTTGAGGCTCCATTCTTTCCTGAGGGGCTAGTAACTGTTAACAGCTTTTGGGGGATGAGTGTATGAGTCATTGTCTTTAATGGTGTAATCACTGTGGGATTAATTGGGAAGAAAAGGGGTTCAGAGAGAAAAAAGGAAAATATAACCACAGTACCCTGTATGTTATGCATGCGACTATATCTAAACAACCTATGAACTATCTTTTAATTATTTTAGTAGAAGAGAGTATTAATAATTTCAATTTATCATTTAATATTTTCATTTCTCTTGAAACATCATGATTTTTCTATTTTATTTCAAACAAATTTATTAGTACAAAGTCACTTGTGACTTTTCTGAGGTATTCTTTGATTAAAAATTCTCTCCGATAGTGCTGGGGAAATAGGTTGGTTGGTAGAGTGCTTGATAGGATGCAGGAAGCCCAAAATTATACCCCCATGACAGGAAGTCAGATATGGCATTCATCACCTGCAATCCCAGTATATGATGTAGAGGAAGGACGACCACAAATTTTAGGTCATCTTTGACTATGTAGCAAGTTCAAGTCCACGCTGGGATATATGAGACCTGTGGGGGGGAAAAAAGCTCTATCATAATTGTTTGCTACTGTGGTGGTTTGAAAGAGAATGGCCTGCATCGGAATATGTGTTTGACTATCTGGTTCCTCACTTATGGAACTGTTTAGGAAGAGAAAGGGAGTACAGCCTTGTGAAGGAGGTATGAGCCTGAGGTGGGCTTGAGGTTTTAAAAGACTTGTGCCCTTACCTGTTTCTGGCCCCTATTGCAGGTGATGATGTGCACTTCAGCTGCCTTAGGTCATGTTTTACTCTACAATCACAGAGTCTAACCCTCTAGGGCTGGGAGCTCCTTTGAACTTTCCCATTTGTTGCCTAGGTCATGGTATTTTGTTACAGCACAGGAAAGTAACTAACACAGCTGCGACTGCACTATTGCTCCACATGGCTTACTTACTTACTTCCTCAGTTGCTCTACCCGGTTCCTCAGAATTTTCCATATAAACAATGGAAGCGAAATGCTCTGGGAATACTGGTATTTTGTACTATGTTTAATATTTTGTATTATGTTTAACGATATCTTTAACTCTTTACTTCTTTATTATTCTACTCAACTTTAAAGTTTTTATAGTATTTATTGAACAACTAGCAGTGATTCTAAAATATTCATATTTTAAAAACACAATATATTTGGGCATGGTGACATAAACTTTTATCTCAGCACTCAAAAGGCAAAGGAAAGTGGGTTTCTATGAGTTTGAGACTAGCCTGATTTATATAGTAAGTTCCAGGACAGCCAGGACTTTGCAGAGTTTCAATGTCTCAAAACAAAACAAAACAAAACAAAAAACAAACCTGAAAGCAAAACCAAAACAATCCCCCTCCAAGAAAAAGCAAAAAGCAAACAAACAAACAAACCAAAAGAAAAATATAGTCAAAGCTATGCAAATGTTTAACAGTGCATTTTGTGTATTCTACAAGAGTGGTGTATTACTATTGCCATTTATGTCTAAATATTTTGTGTTAGAAAATTTTTGATCTATGAACCACACAGGAAGACATTTTAAAGTTTCTAACATCTTGTTGTTTAGCACATAGTCAGACAATAGGCTCGAAATGTGTCCTCTAAGGGGAATGAAGAGCAAGATGCCAGCTAAGTGGGATCTCCTGGTAACGACTTCCACAAATGCACATGAAAACAGCATTTTCACACATGAAGCTGTATTTCAAAGAGCTAAGGAAACTACAAGGAAGAGAGTAGAGCTTGCTTTAAATATAATAAAACAGAAAGACAAGGAAGAAAGCAGAGACAAAGGAGTTGTCCACATGCCTTCTCCAGCTTTAAGCCATTTTGGACAAAAGAGGGAGTTCAATGCAGGCCTTAGATTTGAAGTCTATCACTAGACTTTCTTTTCTTTTTTCTTTTTTTTAGTTTCTGGTTTTATTTTTTTTCTCCATCTTTATTAAATTGAATATTTCTTATTTATATTTCAATTGTTATTCCCTTTCCCAGGAAAACATCCCCATAGCCCCTCCTCCTCCCCTTCTATGTGGGTGTTCCCCTCTCCAACCTCCTCCCATTACAGCCCTCCCCCCAACGATCCCGTTAACCTTGGGGTTCAGCCTTGGCAGGACCAAGGGCTTCCCCTTCCACTGGTGCCCTTACTAGGCTATTCATTGCTACCTTTGCAGTTGGAACCCAGGATCAGTCCGTGTATAGTCTTTGGGTAGTGGCTTAGTCGCTGGAACCTCTGGTTGCTTGGCATTATTGTTCATAGGGTGTCCAGAGCCCCTTCAAGCTCTTGTCCCATTCTCAGTTCAGTGGTTTGCTGCTGGCATTCGCCTATGTATTTGCCATATTCTAGCTGTGTCTCTCAGGAGAGATCTATATCCAGTTCTTGTCAGCCTGAACTTCTTAGGTTCATCCATCTTATCTAGTTTGGTGGCTGTATATGTATGGGCCACATGTGGGGCAGGCTCTGAATGGGTGTTCCTTCTACCTCTGTTCTAAACTTTACCTCCCTATTCCCAGCCAAGAGTATTCTTGTTCCCCTTTTAAAGAAAGAGTGAAGCATTCTCATTTTGGTCATCCTTCTTGAGTTTCATGTGTTCTGTGCATCTAGGGTAATTCAAGCATTTGGGCTAATAGCCACTTATCAATGAGTGCATACCATGTGTGTTTTTCTGTGATTGGGTTACCTCACTTAGGATGATATTTTCCAGTTCCAACCCTTTGCCTACGAATTTCATAAAGTCATTGTTTTTGATAGCTGAGTAATATTCCATTGTGTAGATGTACCACATTTTCTGTATCCATTCCTCTGTTGAAGGGCATCTGGGTTCTTTCCAGCTTCTGGCTATTATAAATAAGGCTGCTATAAACATAGTGGAGCATGTGTCTTTGTTATATGTTGGGGCATCTTTTGGGTATATGCCCAAGAGAGGTATAGCTGGATCCTCAGGTAGTGCAATGTCCAATTTTCTGAGGAACCTCCAGACTGATTTCCAGAATGGTTGTACCAGTCTGCAATCCCACCAACAATGGAGGAGTGTTCCTCTTTCTCCACATCCTCGCCACCATCTGCTGTTGCCGGACTTTTTGATTTTAGCCATTCTGACTGGTGTGAGGTGAAATCTCAGGGTTGTTTTGATTTGCATTTCCCTTATGACTAAAGATGTTGAACATTTCTTTAGGTGCTTCTCAGCCATTCGGCATTCCTCAGCTGTGAATTCTTTATTTAGCTCTGAACCCCATTTTTAATAGGGTTATTTGTCTCCCTGCCATTTAATTTGTGAGTTCTTTGTATATTTTGGATATGAGCCCTCTATCAGTTGTAGGATTGGTAAAGATCTTTTCGCAGTCTGTTGGTTGCCATTTTGTCCTAACAACAGTGTCCTTTGCAGTTTTATGAGATCCCATTTGTCGATTCGCGATCTTAGAGCATAAGCCATTGGTGTTTTGTTCAGGAAATTTTCTCCAGTGCCCATGTGTTCGAGACTCTTCCCCACTTCTTCTTCTATTAGTTTGAGTGTATCTGGTTTGATGCGGAGATTCTTGATCCACTTGGACTTAAGCTTTATACAGGGTGATAAGAATGGATCAATCTGCATTCTTCTACATGCTGACCTCAAGTTGAAGCAGCACCATTTGCAGAAAATGCTATCTTTTTTCCATTGGATGGTTTTGGCTCCTTTGTCAAAAATCAAGTGACCATAGGTATGTGGGTCCATTTCTGGGTCTTCAACTCTATTCCACTGGTCTATCTGTCTGTCTCTTACCAATACCATACAGTTTTTATCATTATTGCTCTGTAATACTGCTTGAGTTCAGGGATAATGATTCACCCGGAAGTACTTTTATTGTTTTAGCTATCCTGGGTTTTGAATTTGCAAATTGTTCTCTCTGAAGAATTGGATTGGTATTTTGATGGGGATTGCATCGAATCTGTAGATCACTTTTGGTAAAATGGCCATTTTTACTATATTAATCCTGCCAATCCATGAGCATGGGAGATCTTTCCATCTTCTGAGGTCTTCTTCCATTTCTTTCTTCAGAAGCTTGAAGTTCTTACCATACAGATCTTTCACTTGCTTGATTAAAGTCACACCGATATGTATTTTACATATAGGACTATTATGAAGGGTGTCTTTTCCCTATTTTCTTTCTTGGCTTGTTTCTCTTTTGTGTAGAGGAAGGCTACTGATTTGAGTTAATTTTATACCCAGCCACTTTCCTGAACGTGTTCATCAGGTTTAGGAGTTCTCTGGTGGAACGTTTGGGATCACATAAATATACAATATAGTATTGGTATGAGGTCTTCTATGAAGGTCTGATAGAATGCTGCACTGAACCCATCTGGACCTGGGCTCTTTAAGGTTGGGAGACTTTTAATGACTGTTTCTATTTCTTTAGGAGTTACGGGGTTGTTTAAATGGTTTATCTGTTCCTGATTTAATTTCTGTACCTGGTATCTGTCTAGGAAATTGTCCATTTCCTCCAGATTTTCAAGTTTTGTTGAATATAGACTTTTGTAGTAGGATCTGATGATTTTTTTTAATTTCCTCTGGCTCTGTTGTTATGTCTCCCTTTTCATTTCTGATTTTGTTAATTTGGACACACTCTCTGTGTCCTCTTGTTAGTCTGGCAAAGGTTTATCTATCATGTTGCTATCTTTTGGTTCTGTTGATTCTTTGTACAGTCCTTTTTCTTTCTACTTGTTTGATTTCAGTTCTGAGTTTGATTATTTCCTGCCTTCTACTCCTCCTAGGTGTGTTTGCTTCTTTTTGTTCTGGAGCTTTTAGGTGTCCTGTCAAGTTGCTGATACATGCTCTCCCCTGTTTCTTTCTACAGGCACTCAGAGCTATGGGTTTTCCTCTTAGCACAGTTTTCATTGTGTCCCATAAGTTTGGGTATGTTGTATCTTCATTGTCATTAAATTCTAAGAAGTCTTTAATTTCTTTATTTCTTCCTTGACCAGGTTATCATTGAGTAGAGCATTATTCAACTTCCACGTATATGTGGGCATTCTTTACTTATTGTTATTGAAGACAAGCTTTAGCCCGTGGTGGTACGATAGAATGCATGGGATTATTTCTATCTTTCTGTATCTGTTGAGGCCTGATTTATGACCAAGTATATGGTCATTTTGGAGAAAGTACCATGAGGTGGTGAGAAGAAGGTATATCCTTTTTGTTTCAGGATGGAATGTTCTATAAATATCTGTTAAATACATTTGGTTCATGACTTCTCTTAGTCTGTCTATGTCTCTGTTGATTTCTGTTTCCATGATCTGTCCATTGATGAGAGTGGGGTGTTGAAATCTACTATTATTGTGTGAGGTGCAATGTGTGCTTTGAGCTTTAGTAAGGTTCCTTTTATGTATGTATGTGCCCTTGTATTTGGAGCATAGATATTTAAGATTGAGAGTTCATCTTGGTGGATATTTCTTTGATGAATATGAAGGATCCTTCCTTATCTTTTTTGAGGATTTTTGGTTGAAAATCGATTTTCTTCGATATTAGAATGGCTACTCCAGCTTGCTTCTTCAGACCATTTGCTTGTAAAGTTGTTTTCCAGCCTTTCACTCTGAGGTAGTGTCTGTCTTTGTCTCTGAGGTGTGTTTCCTGTAGGCAGCAAAATGCAGGGTCCTCATTGTGTATCCAGTTTGTTAATCTGTGTCTTTTTATTGGGGAATTGAGTCCACTGATGTTGAGAGATATTAAGGAATAGTGATTGTTGCTTCCTGTTACATTTGTATTTGGATGTGAGATTCTGTTTGTGTGCTTGTCCTCTATTTTGTTGCAAAACAATTAGTATCTTGCTTTGTCTAGGGTATAGATAGTCTCCTTGTGTTGGGCTTTACCATTTATTATCCTTTGTCAGACTGGATTTGTGGAAAGATATTGTGTAAATTTGGTTTTGTCATGGAATATCTTGGTTTCTCCATCTATGTTAATTGAGAGTTTTGTGGGATACAATAACCTGAGCTGGCATTTGTGTTCTCTTAGGGTCTGTATGACATCTGTCCGGGATCTTCTGGCTTTCATAGTCTCTGGTGAGAAGTCTAGTGTTATTCTGATAGGTCTGCCTTTATATGTTACTTGACCTTTTTCCCTTTCTGGTTTTAATTTTCTTTCTTTGTTTTGTGCATTTGGTGTTTTGACTATCATGTGATGGGAGGCATTCCTTTTCTGGTCCAATCTATTTGGAGTTCTGTAGGCTTCTTGTATGTTTATGGGCACCTCTTTCTTTAGGTTAGGGAAGTTTTCTTCTATGAATTTGTTGAAGATATTTACTGGTCCTTTGAGCTGGGAGTCTTCACTCTGTTCTATATCTATTATCCTTAGGTTTGATCTTCTCATTGAGTCCTGGGTTTCATGTATGTTTTGGGCCAGTAGCTTTTTCCATTTAACTCTATCTTTGACAGTTGTGTCGATGATTTCTATGGAATCTTCTGCTCCTGAGATTCTCTCTTCTATCTCTTTCATTCTGGTGGTGATGCTTGTATCTGTGGCTCCTTGTCTCTTCCTTTGGTTCTCTATATCCAGAGTTGTCTCCCTTTGTGCTTTCTTTAATGCTTCTATTTTTCCATTTTTAATTTCCATTTTTAATTCCTTCACCTGTTTGATTTTGTTTTCCTGTAATTCTTTCAGGGATTTTTGCATTTCCTCTCTATAGGCTTCTGCTCGTTTATTTGTGTTTTCCTGCGTTTCTCTAAGGGAGTTCTTTATGTCTTTTTTGAAGTCCCCCAGCATCATGATCAGATATGATTTTAAATCTAGATCTTGCTTTTCTGGTGTGTTTGGATATTCAGTGTTTGCTTTGGTGGGAGAATTGGGTTCCGATGATGCCATGTATTCTTGGTTTCTGTTGCTTGGGTTCCTGTGCTTGCCTCGCGCCATCAGGTTGTCTCTGGTGTTACCTTGTTCTGCTATTGCTGACAGTGGCTAGACCGTCCTATAGTCCTGTGTGTCAGGAGTGCTGTAGACCTGTTTTCCTGTTTTCTTTCAGCCAGTTATAGGAACAGAGTGTTCTGCTTTCAGGCGTGTAATCGTTCCTGTCTACTGGTCTTCAGGTGTTCCTGTGGGTGCGTGTCCTGAGTCCACTAGGCAGGTCACTTGGAGCAGAAAAGTTGGTCTTACCTCTGGTCTCGGGCCTGGAGTCACTTCTCAGAGCCAGGTTTCAGCTCTCTGTGAGGGCAACAACCAGAAGGCCCTGCCCCGCCTTCTCTCGGGAGCTTGTGCACAGGGCGCCCAGATGGTGCTAGCCATTTTCCCCTAGAGTCAGGAATGTGGGCAGACAGTAGTCTCCTCTGGCTTCTTAGGTGAGTCTGCCCCTCTGAAAGTCTAGCTCTCCCTCACACGGGATTTGGGTGCAGGGAGCTGTTTCGCCAGGTCCCTTCAGATCTGGGCCATGTCTGGACCGCAGTCAACCTGAAACTTGAGTGCCCCTATCTTTCTGTTCCCAGAGGCCCTAGACAGTTTCCTCTTGGGCCAGGGATGTGGGCAAGGGTGAGTACTGGAGGTCTCTCCTGCCCTGCAGTCTCAGGAGTGCCCACCTGTCTGGGTGGTGAGCTCTCTCTCCCATGGGGTTTGGGAGCAAGGAGCTCAAAAATATTAAGTTTCTTAATAGAAAGGGAACGGAAACCTTTATTAAGAGAAAAGTGGGGAGGAGCCTTGAATGCATTGGCAGAGGAGACAACTTCCGGAACAGACACCAATAACGCAGACACCAAGATGATCCATTAATAAATAGGACCTCATGAAACTGAAAAACTTCTGTAAGGTACAGGACACCATCAATAGGACAAAAACAACACCTAAAAAATGGGAAATGGTGTTTACCAACTCAACATCTGATAGAGAGCTAGTATCCAAAATAAAGAATTTAGATATCAAAAAAGCCAGATAACCCAATTCAAAAATGGGTAAGATCTTAGCAAAGAATTCTCAATAGAGCAATCTCAAATAGCTGTTAAACATTTAAAGAAATGTCCAATTAGCCATTGAGGAAATACAAATCAAACCTAATTTGAGATTCATCTTATACCTGTCAAAATGGCTAAGATCACTAACAAATGTGACCGTTCATGCTGATAAGGATGTGAAGCAAGGGAACCCTTTATTGCTGGTAAGAATGCAAACTTGTGTAGCCAAATTGTAAATCAATATGTTGATTCCTCAGAAAATTGGGAATTGATCAACCTCAAGACCTACAGGATGCCACTCTTCCGCATATACCCAAAGGGCACTCCATCCTACCACAAGAGCACTTGCTCAACCACATTCATTATGCCTTTATATATAATAACCAGAAACTGGAAACAATCTAGATGTCCCCAAACCAAAGTATAGATAAAGAAAATGTGGTACACAACAGAGTACTACTCAGCTTTTTTTTTTCTTTAATGGCATCATGAAATTTGCAAGCAAATGGATGGAACTAGAAAAAAATTCATCCTGAGTGAGGAAGCCCCAGCCCAGAAAGATAAACGTGGTGTGTATTCTCTTACAAAAGGAGATCAGCCATTAAGTAAATGATTACCAAGCTATAATCCATAGACTTAGAAAGGTTAAGTAAAGAAGAGGTGTGAAGGGAGGATGCATGGATCTCCCTGGAAGGGGAAAATAGAATAGATTTTAAGGGAAGACTGTGGGTGGGTGTTTTCTGGAGCAGGTGGTAGGAAGGGGGAATCAGGTAGCAGGGATATAAAGATGGCATGGTGAGAGAGTGCAGGGAGAGACTACTGAAACTGGGGGTGGTGCGGTAAGGGTGATGCAGAAACCCGGTAACAGTGGAAACTTCCTGGAATGTATAAAAGTGATCCTAATGAGGACTCCTAGTTATGGGGGAAACGGAGTCTCAAGTAGCCAGCTCTTGTGGCCAGATGAGGCTTCCAGATGTGGGACTAGGTTGCATTCAATTGAGTGGTTGGCCAAGGAGTCCCAAGGAAATCCCCAAACAACCCAGGCTGCTGCTAAGATAAAAAGTTACTCTCTAAAAGCTGACAGCAGAGCCCCATTGCCAAAGATAACACCCACACACTCATTTAACATGAGAAACTCAAGCTGGTCCACACTGAGCCTTCACCCCTACATTCTAATCTTCTTTAGTGCAGAAAGGTACTCTGCAGGATACTGAAAAAGAAATGTAGACAGCAACCCAGCCTCAAAACCGTTTACCTACAACCTGCCCTGCCTTCAGAATAGGCTAGGGCAATGGCGGCATAGAATTTGTGCAAGTAGCTAAGCAACCCCTGAGGTAAGGGCCTCTTCCCCTGAAGAAACCCGTAACTGACACTGCTCTGGCAACCAAGAACCAGAGACTTAGGGTAAAACCAAAAACTTCTGGTCTAAAAGAGAATCAGTGATTCCTAATGATGCTGTGCTCTGCTCATAGATCAGTGCCTTATCCAGTCAGAGAGGCTTTGTGCTGCAGCAGATGGGAACAGATGCAGGGATCCACAGCCAAACATTATGTATACAGAGAGTCTACATTGGAGGGCTCCATCAGATCCCTCCTCTCAGAGTTCAGGAAATCCCATGAAAAAGAAGCAGAAAGATTGCAAGAGCCAGAGGAGATAGAGGATACCAGGAGAGTGCAGACCTCAAATCAGCTAAGCAAGGCAAATATGAGCTCACAGAGACTGCAGCAGCAAGCACAGGGCCGACAAGGTTCTGCAGGAGGTCCTCTGCATATACATTAGAACTATTAGCTTATACAGGACTCCTGACTGTGAGAGCCAGGGGTCTCTGACTCTTGTGCCTATTCTTGGGACTTTTCCTCCTGTTGGCTTGCCATGACCAACTTTGACATGGTAGTTTTGCTTCATCTTATATTTTGTTTTGTCATGTCTGGTCGTTATCTCTTAGAAGCCTGTTCTTTTTTCATGAGAAACAGAAAGGGAGTGGATACAGGGGAAACGAGAGGTTGGGGGGAATCTGGAACGAGTAGAGGGAGGGGAAATGATAATCAGGGTATATTGTTGTATGAGAGAAGAATCTGTTTTTATAAAAGAAAAAGGGAAAGAGAAAACAGCAATGGGTGAAAAGCAGCTTGTGTTAGGGAGGTGTGAGTGTTCAATATTCACCTAATATTATGAAAAGAAACAGCAAAAAAGGTCTGAATAGATACAAAAATGTATACAAGTTAATACTCATTTAAAAATATTATCTTTATGATCATTATAATTTTATATTGAATCAAAGGTCCTATCATATCCAGCAGGGCAAGGAAACTTAAGTAAACAAATACAAATAGTTGAATAAACTTAATATCTACTTATGTTTAAAACAATTGAATATTTAAGACTATTCAGATATAAGAGAATTCTTTTACAAGGAGGCTATTTCCACCAACCTGCTACCTGTGTGATCAATACTATAAATTTACATTGATAATAAATTATTACATGCTACAGGGGGAAAGATCTCAAAGGGAACAAAAAGAAAAAAAAACTATATCATAAAAAGATTACACCACGAAGGTGGAAAACTGTTGTAAAGAAATATATCAATGTGCTTTAGTTAGGGTTTACTGCTGTGAACAGACACCATGACTAAGGCAACTCTTTATAAGGACAACATTTAATGGGGACTGGCTTATAGGTTTAGAGGTTCAGTCCGTTATCATCAAGGCTGGAGCATGGCAGTGTCCAGGCAGGCATGGTGCAGGAGACCTGAGAGTTCTGCCTCTTCAAATGAAGGCAGCTAGGAGAAGACTGGCTTCCAGGCAGCTAGGACAAGGGTTTTAAACCCACGCCCACAGTGATGTACTTACTCCATCAAGGCCACACCTACTCCAACAAGGCCACACTTCAAATAGTGCCACTTCCTGAGCCATGCCATTACACAATCATTATGAAAAACAAGAGAAACAACTAGAACAGGAAAAAGGAAATGCACTGTATCAATAATTGTCAACTTATTGTGTGCTTGGGCACAGCAATGAATTCCTAGGCACATTCTAGAGAGGCTTGGGCTCAACTTGTTTTGAATAGAGGATATATACAAACTTTTAACCTCCCATTCAAAATTACAGGTTCAAACAAGACAAAACCCCAGCACAGAGAAGAGGGAACAGACATGAGGTCCCATTGCTAACCAAGAAGTTACTCTTGCTGTTGAGTTTCAGTTTTTAGTTTTTGTGTGGGGCTTCCTTTTTGAGAGGCAGTAAGAGAGAGAATGAAAGAGGGAGAGAGAGAAAACACAGGGGTAGGGAGACCATAGGATCTGAGAGAAAACAGAAGGGCAAGGAATGTGATCAAAATATGTTATATAATTGTTTTAAATAAAATGTAAGAGACTAATAATATAAATAAGTAAATCTAAGTCTGGCATATCAGCTGAATGAATTGTGAAATAACACTAAAAACTACCATATGAAAAATACTTGAATAAAACTGATAACCCACAAATCAGGTACAAGACGATACATGAAGTGCTCACGTATGTAAGACAGACAGTAGAATGCGCTTGTATCTGAAATTCTTTTGACTTCAACCCTCTGCGGCAAGAGAGACAACATAATAAAGTTACTGCAGCTGCCAGGTGTCTATCATCAAAGAATGCTGCATGCAGCTAAAATACTACCCAATAAAGACATAGCCAAGCAGAAGCCTCGTAACCGGAAGCATCCGGCTGGTAACCGTACCTCTCAAGCAGTAAGGTAGGGATGCCGAGAGGGGAGCACTGAGAATTACAGGTGCTATAGAGTGCAAAAGACAGGCTTGAATTACCTTGTTTCAATTGTTGCAAAATTCATGTGTAGTTTACTTACATAATTTTCACCCCCATTCTTCAACCCTTATCTAACTCCTCCCATGCCCAGGCATAAATTCCTTCCTTCCTGTTTTGAGCAGGCCTTAAGCAATTCATAAGACTTTGGAGTGAGACATTATTGTGTTTGAACTAACAAACGCTGGGCTTCACACGGTTTCTTTCTAACCCTGCCTGTCCTCTAGGCCCCTTTCTTGCTCTATTCAGATTCAGAGACATGTTGTTGCCCCTTGACTTTCAAAGACTGTGGACGGTCTCACAACTGGCATCAAAATCAGTCTCTGGTGCCTCCTGTCTCTTTGTTGTTCCAGTGAGTGGTAGCAGTGAGTGGTGGGCTGAAAGGTGTTGGGGTCAGAAGTATATGAATGTATAAAGAATAAAAATAAGGGAAAACACATTTTAACTCAAACAGATGAGACAAGGTGCTAAGTGGGAGATTTCAGAAGTACACAGCTGTAGCCTCAGTCTGCAGGCCCCACAGTCTAGAGCAAACATATATTAATGCCAACTTGCAACCCCCTTGGCCAACACCTAGAGAATGGGGAGGTGGGCAGCTAGAGTGTTTGCTAAGGAAGCAGCCAGGCACAGTTTGGAAAAGAAGCTTTATTGCATCGGATGTTTATGTGTTCGACGGAGCGTTGTTCTTTTCGTCTTCCTTTACACTACTAGCATTCTGTCTGCTGCCACTGTTGTCTCGATGATCCTTTCTTCTTCCTGGGATTGGGAAAATGTGGTAGAACAGGGAGAGTTGAGAAAAGACATGGCTGCTGCTTGTTAATTACCTTTTACTGTTACTTAACTCTGCAGTTATGCACTCACCACAGTGAGTGTGTGTCCAGATCCTCTGCAGCAAAATAAAAGTTCTAGAACATGCCCAGGTGTCTCCCTTTCTCCTCTCTTCAGTTCCATCTTCCCTACCAGCACTACGGCCATGGGCCACTAAGCTCTCAACTCAGACTGCACACTTTCAGAGCCAAACCTCTCATTCTGCTGGGTACACCACCTCTCTCTGGGCCATCGCTTGTCCCTGAAGTTGTGCTGAGCGATCTGCTTAGAGGGACAACAGCATTTCCTCTTAATGTAGAGGACAATCGCGTAGGAGAAGAGAAACATCCTAGCCAAAGCTCTGCAGTTTCTCATGTAAATACAGGTCAATTTCCCTGGAACTGCGTGCACCTCCAAACAGCTCAGCACAGCCCTGCTCTCGGTTCTGTATGCTCCTAGTCTATCAACACTATTCCTGTGGTCTCACGGCTCCCCAGAGAAGGCCACCCTGTCTTGTAGGTTCTTCTGACCCAGGAATCTCAGTTGCTGTGTGAAAACCAAATAAGGACACTTCTTAATGATGGAAAGTGCTCTGTTGGCCCTCACAAATGATCCGAACTTCCTGTGGGAGCTGGGAAGCTCGGGACAAATCCCAACTTACAGCCGGGGAAGATTCCTGAACAAGAAGCAGAGGGCCCAGTTAATCCCCCGCCATCACTCCCATAGCTGACAAACCCATGTCTTCCTGCTGGAGGTGCAAATCTACACTGGAGGGACAGATTGCTCAGCAAACCCAGCCCATGCTCACTTCTGTCCTTTGGAGAATCAAACACACAGCCTGGGCATTGGCTCCAGGGTTTCTTCACACCAACATCTTCCTCTGCGGGCTGCTGCTCCTCAGCCTTCTTTTCCGTGGGCTTCTCTTTGGCCTCTTGGTGCTCCTCTTCCTCCTCCTGGGCGCTCTCTGACTCCACATGGCCAACCAGCTGGGCCATGGTAAGATGGAAGACGTGGCAGCTGAAGCCTTCCCGGATCCCGTACTGCACGTGCTCTTGGAGGCTCTCCATGGTGGGGAAGACCCTGCAGCAGGCCATGCACCTGAAGCCGTTCTCCATGGTCACCAGCCAGTCAGGTGTCTTGGCCCTGGGTCTCTCTTCAACCATGGGGGACCCTGGTGGACTGTCTGACTCTGGTTTCTCCTCATGTTCTTTCTCTTCCCCAATGGGTTCACTGTCCGACAGGAGGTTTCTGGTGGACACGTCAGAGGGAGGAGTACCTACCCACACACCCTCCGGAAGGGTGGCTTCTTCCATCCGCGGCTGCTTTTCTAGGGACTCTGAGGTCTCCTTTGTGTCCCAGGAGACGGCCACACCTTTTTTCATTTGCACCTGCATGTAGTATATTTTCATCCCCCTCTCCTCTTTGTTTGTACACAGAGAGGATACACAAGTCTTATAAGATGGGCAGGATGAGGAGGCCTGCTGTGAGGGGGCAATAGTGGCCTCTCCTTCCGGGACCTGATCTAGTGGTGATCTAGGCTTGGAACTGTCTTGTAGCAATTTCCGGGTTCCTGGGAATTGAAATTAGAAATATAAGAGCAGAGCATCTGCAGAGAGAAAGGTGAGGGACCATGAGTGACATTAGTGTGACACAGGAAAAGATACCTCGAGGTGAGATGATTGAATGATGAGTTTTGTATTTGCCTTATATGATGCAATATATGCTGCGGGATTTTTATGTATAAGGATATCAGCAGACAGTGTGTACTAAGGAGCGGGGAGTATGACAGTGAGGAATGACGACTGAATGAAGTGGGATCCTGGGAACTCATTGGTGTGGTTTTCACAGAGCAGGGGCTATGGTGTCTGAAAATACCATCAAGGGTCATGCATTTTCATAATGTGCATGCACTGAGAATATTCCTCTGTGTAGAGTCAAGTCTATGAGTCTGTGCTGGGAGAGCTACGCCTATGTTCACTAAACTGATGTCTTTGCTGAACAACTATGCAGACTTGGAACACAAATCCAAAGACGGAAGCCACACAACTCTTCTAAAGGTGCTTCTGCTGCCCCAAGCCCAGGCCCTTCGATCCACTGTTTCGTGACTTCTCACCATGGTGATGTCATGGATCAGGATCTCCCAAACCAAACTCCAACTCCCTTGGTAGCTCTGGATTTCCTCTGTGCTCCTCTTCAGAACCCTGACCAATCCCAATTTCCCTAAGCTTCCTCTCAGCCTTATCCTTGAGTCTGTATGCCTTCTGCACTGCATCCTGAGCCCCACACCCCAAGAGTTTCACCCAAGAAGCCCCATACCCAAAGCGTGTCACACCCAAGGAGCCTCGCACCCTTACTACGATGGATGAACTTGTGTGGAGAAGAAACACAGGAGAAGTATTCGGAGGCAGAGGAGACCTCCCCTACCCCTGGGCTCTGGGCTTTGGCGGCTCCAGTGGATTCAGGCTGAGAGGTATCCTCTTGTGACTTTGAAATTCCTGAGAAAGATATAAAAGGCACAAAGACACGGTGTTTGGTCATGTCTGTACATCACTTACTTATCCAACAAATACTTACTGGTGTCTGACACAAAATTGTTACAATGAATACATATGGCTTAGAATCTGACCCTAATGAATACTCTAGTCCTTATAGTGTATTTAGGAAACACACACACACACATGCATGTACATGTTAGAGAAAAACATCACATGCATGGGCCATGTGTGCATGTGTAAAGGGATAGTGTGTTGGTATAGCCATGTGTTCTCAGAGTACAGAGGTATGGGACATCTTTCTCCATCAGGGCACATGTGGGACATGTGTGGCTCTCTCACAGCAGGCCCTTATGAGAGCTTTGTATATATTATCACACCCTGAGTGTTCGCCAGGTCTAGGTAAAGATGCAGAAACTGTACTTACATTCTTCACAGTTAGTGACACTCTCTGAGCTTTACATTTACTATTGTATGAATACCTAGACCAAAACATTCTAAAATATAACAGTAAATGGGAGGGTTGAACCCATTCCCTTCACTTTCCGGTAGATGACAATGAGAATTTGACAGCACTTTGAGACTCTGTTCATGGACTCAGCCCATGGTCTTCAGGCCCTAGGGCTCATGGAGGTTGTTGAGCTCAACTTTGGGCAAAAGCCTCCATCCAAGCATTAGAATTACCGTAGAGTTCCATTCTGCTCCACTTCCCACATACGACTACCCTTTCATAGCAGGCTGGTTCTTTTTAAAGCTTGTTTATTTGTTCATTTTTATTTTATGTGTATGAGTGCTCTGCCTGAATTTATATATGTCCACCATGTAAACTCCTGGTACCTAAGGTGGTTAAAAAAGGGCATTTGATTCCCTGAAACCATGGTTGTGAGCCACCATGCCGGTTCTGGGAATGGAAGCCAGGTCCCCTGACAAATTCAGTAAGTCAGTCCTCTAAATCCCTGGCCTGGGGCCATTTCTCCACCCCACCTGGTTTTTGTTTTGTTTGCTTGTTTGTTTGTTCATTTTTACACATGGTAATTACAGTTATCATGCATCCTAGGATAAAAACCAGCAACTCTCAGTGGTGTCTGCTTTCTCTAGAGTGAGTTTCACCCAGCCTGGTGTCTTATGAGGTCCTTCCCTTCCTTTCCATTTCCTCTGGAAAGTTTAAACCTGCACATCCACAAACACTAATGGACCATTTATAAAGTCTACTCAAGAAATAAAATTCTCAAGGTTTCAATATAACCCCTGACAAACTCTTAATCTTTTTGAATAAACATTTTATTTCTCAAATATTCCTCAACAAGGCCCTTTAACTCATCGGGCTACTTTTTACTCTTTTCTAAAAGGCTCAGTGAAACTCTCCTTTTTATCAATCCCCACCACAGCTCCAACCCATTATTCCTAGAGGAAAAACGAAACGAATAAGAGGCACAGAGAAAGGAATCTCAGAAAATCCGCATCTCTGAATCATGTAACTGGGACCTCAGCAAGTCCCTAGTTCCAAATGACCCAGACGCCAGTGCCCGGGAAATGCCAGGAGCCAGAAAGGAAGTTCATAAAAACAACACAACTGACGATCCTTCTGCATCGGGACCCTCTGCACTCTCACACCACCGAAACCACCGACATAGATCTGGCAGCATCAGCTGATAGACGCTCTCTGACTCTCGGCTTCATCTGAATCCTCCCCCAGTCACCCCTCCCTAGCGGAAGCTCAATCTTGCCAGCATCCCTCGTGCCCCAAGCCACGATGCCCACCATATACCTCCTGAATTCTCACCAGCTTCCTTTGACTCTTCAATTTCCAGATGTTTCCTCTTTTGTCGCCGTTTCATGGTATTAGCTAGAATAGTCCCTTAGAAGATACTTAGAGTCCAAAGTCACCTTTTCCCTACAGGTTGGCTGACCCTTTTAGGCCTTCAGGAAATCCGTTGCGATAATTCAACACAAATTAAAAGTAATTAAGTCTCTTAACTGGCTGAAGAACTCAGATTATTTAATCAAACAGCAGCCCTGCCCAGTGTTCACCACGCTGCATGGCTGTTAAGGGTCAAAGGTCACCGGGCCTACTGGAGGATTCTCAATGATGACATCAGAGCATTCTATGGACCTCAGTCTGACACAGCCTCTGCAGCTTCAGAAACCCTGTTTGCAAGAACAATTCCTTTCCCCCAATGGAACCTCCCTAAGGAATTCAATTCTTGTCTCTCAATTGTAGCAGAATATTTTTAGATGTTAACATGTTTCTATTTCATTTTTTTTCTTTTCTCCTTTTATTTCACCCTTTCATTTCTGCCCTTAAGCAAGTAGCAAGCTTTGTGTTCATTGTTTTGGAGCAGAGGTATTGGCAGGACTGAAACTGCTAATAAATTGTTTCTAAAGCCCCAAACTTTGCAGAAAACAGAATACTGAACCAGAAATATAACATTGGCAGATTTTTTTAAAGATTATATATTCACTCTCCTCTTAGTCTACTGAAGGTATGAAAATGCCAATTAGATCAGAGGTCTATGTAAACACTGGGAAAGGTTGGCCTTGTTCTGGGGCTGGGAGATAAATACAAGAAAATGCCAACAGGAGACTGCTGTGTTACTCAAATAACAGCCGTTGCCAACCTGCCCTACTTACAGTACAGGAACCAGGGCAGCCAGGAACTCTGGTGGCCACCCTCAAAGCCACAGTCCCACATGACTTTCAAAGGGAGATGGGTGGAAATGCACAAAAAGCATGAACAGAACCAAAGCTTAAACTGATAGCTAAGTGGGATTGTGAGGGGGGAAATGACACGCTGTTTCTTGCATATGTTCTCTAGTGGTCAAGCTGCTAGATTCCTGTGTCTAACACCCACCAAGTGAAGCCACTCTAAATTGACCTTAGGGAGCAGCCTTGGGGAAATGCGGTCACACTCTGGATTGAGGAGCCTACATGCAATGCAGATGTAGTGAGATCACTATCCATCCAACTATTTGTAGATTTTAAGGAATCCTAACGTGTTTTTGCATTGGAGAATATAGTCTGATACAGCTATAAGGAAAAATCTGTTATTAAATACAGGGATGCCAAAGCTAAGGTCTACGAGGGAAAAAGCACAAAGAAAGTCTTTGCTAATATGAGTGGAGCAAAACATGTCTGTAGCACCTGGGACTAGCTTTCCTTCAAAAAGCAAACATGATATCAAAGACCAAAATTGGTGTCGTTTTATGTTGTCTGTCATCTCTAAGACAAGGATGACCTCTCTTTCTTCTCTGCCTCACTCTGACTTCCTACCTGGCTACCAATTGCTCCACATGATCTTTCAGGAATCTGGGAAAAATATGGACCAGACAGCCATATGCTGCTCAGAGCCTCCAATCTGGAAGTAGATTTAAAACACACTCGGTTTTATGGGTCCAGAGGTAAGGGAAGAGAAGCACATAGAAAGGACAGGAAGAAGACACCACACTCTTCATGTGGATTATTGAAATGTTATGACAAGAATACACCAATGTGTAATTTGTCTGAAAATCCACACATATTGAAACCAGACCAAATATAATTCTATACCTAGAAAATTGACATTATCAAGCAAACAAAAGAAGATACCCCATATCCTACGGACATAAAAAAAAAAGTTAAGACATTAATACCAAAACCCATAGATAGATAGATAGATAGATAGATAGATAGATAGATAGATAGATAGTAGATGGATGGATGGATGGACGGATGGAAAGATGGATGGATGGATGGATGGACAGACAGACAGATAGATGGATAGATGGATAGATAGACGGATAGATGGATGGATAGATAGATAGATAGATAGAAAGATAGATAGATAGACAGACAGACAGACGGACAGACAGATAGATGGAGATAGGTATATCAACTCCTCAGAATCACAATAAATTGTAACTCATATAACACAAAATAAATTGCTTAGCCCTGTAACTACAAAGGAAGTCAAATTATGATTACTAAACTTTCAAATGAAATCTCTAAGACCACATATTTGCACTGGAGAATTCTGTGGCATATTTTAAGAAGAATTAATTTCAACTCTACACCAGCTTTTACATGAAAACAGTAGACATCTCCATTCATTTCATGAGGCAGCAATACAACAACCAAAACAAGACAAGATGATACAAACAAACAGACAGGAAAATAACTTTATACCAATATTTCTCATAGTAAAGATACAAAAATCTCCAACAAATTACTAACAATATAATTCAACAATATATAATAGAAACTATACACTATAAAAATGTTTCTAAGGATGTAAGGCTGATCTAATCATTGAAAGTCAGTATAATTCATTATATTAGCTAATTGAGAAAAGATAATATCTTAATGCTTTAGTTGGGATGTGATTTGAGTCCCACAAAGATTGATATATTAAAGGCATGATCTCAGGGTGGTAGTAACAGGAAGGGCAGAACTTTTAAGAACCTAGACCTAATAAAGAAGGGTCTTAAGTCACTGGAAAATACCCTCAGAAGAGAATCAAGTAGTTTTCATAGAAATTCATGGTAGCTGTCAGAAGAGGGACAAACCAGTCACCGGGTTCTATGCCTCCTGGCTGATATGTGATTCTTCCTCTCACTTGCACTACCACCGTGATGGGACTGTTTCCTGTTAGGCCTTCAATGGAGGCTCAATCAAGACCCCTTGATCCTAAACTTTGGATCACTAAAATAAGACCATACAAGAAAGAAACATCATTAACACTTGATCGTATGCTGTGTTGTACCAATGCAAACTGGCTATCACACATTCCAAGTGGTACAACAAAACCATTTGAAAATACCTATTGGGACTTCTTCAATCTCGTACAAATATGAGTAGATGGAAATTTCCAAGCTCAATGAAAAGGTCATACAGACTCTACTGCTAAGATTGTACTATACTCAATAGGAAACTGCTGCATATTTCCCCCTTAGGAATGCAAGCACAGCAAATTGCTCTCCTCACACCGTTCCTCATGAGGATGCTCTTAGGATAAAGATGGACGGTATGGCCAGTCAAATAGGGCATGAAAAGAAGAGAAATCTACACAGATGGAGTGGGGGAAAGAAAACCATTCCCATTTGCAGATAATATCACTGGGGAAAAACCTTCAGTGAAATAAGACAAGCAGGGAAAGAAGAGGCAGTACAGAGGCAGTGAGGGAGGGAGGAAGAAAGGCAGCTGTGGAGGAGAGGGAACTCCTAAACAAAGCTGAGAAAAGTAATCAGGGTCACAGGGAAGAAGATAAACTTTCCACAGTGGCTAGTCAACATCCACAGGAAACAGACTCTTTGACTTCTTGCAGATTAAACTGTGTACAAATGCTCGAGACTCTCAAATAAGATGATGGCAAATGTCCATTTTATTCACAGCCTCCTGCAGTCTTCTTTAGACAACTTTTGATACCTAGTGTGCTGTTAATGGAGTGGAAATAGCTGTTATGACAAGCAAAAGTCATCACCGGTTCGTGTTCAGAACTGATAGCCCATCTTTGTGGAACACGCAAGTCTAGAGCACTGACTTGTGCTTCTGTACATCGTCAATGGACAGGTGAACACCAAAGCCAAAGCAGTACCACTCCTAACAGCTCAATAATGAAGCAGTTGGAAAATTAACAAATAATATGCAAGACTGAAAAGTTATAAACAAAGAGCTATGACTCAATGTAGTAAAATCCTGTTCCCTGCAAATTAATATACAGATTTAGAGTGATTTATCAAAGTCTCAGAACAATGTCTGTAGTTACAAATGTGGATTTTTATTTATTTGTATGTAAAGGAACTAGAGTAAGTAAAACTATTTTGAAAAGGAATAGAAATTACCCTATTTGAAGGCATTATTTTCTACAATAATCAAGCATGTGTGATGTTGGCTAAGGTATGAACACATAAATCAATTGAACAGAATAGAGATTGCACAGATAAACTTCCACAAATACACCAAGTGATTTTTGACAAAACTGCGAAAGTAATTCTACAGGGAAAAGATAGCCACTTCAATAAATGGTGCTGAAGCAATTGGTTACCCATAAGGGAAAGAAATGAACGGCCATCTAAACCTCACACTTTATACAAAAGTTAACTCCGTGGAATGGCATAAAGCTAGCAAAGAGATGGATCATGGACTTAGAATAAAACTATCCAACTTTTAAGGGAGAAATTGAGAAAGGAATCCTCAGAATCAGAGACAGCAGTAACATATAGAGTGCATGCTTCCGTGTAAATTTCCTTAAACGTGAAACTAAATCATAATCCACATGAAAAAAAGAGATAGACAAACTAGGCTGCATCAGAATTAAAGGCACTTGCTAGAAAAAAGACCTCATTAATAGTGTAAAAAGAGATCTATTGACTCTGATAAAGTAATTGTAAACTATGTATTCAATAAAGGATTGATATCTATGCTATATTGTTCAAAGTTTCAAAGCCCAGCATTGAACCTAACTCAGTCAGAAAATGGATAAAGGACATGAAGAGACAAGTCACTAGGGATGAGATGCACAGAGTACATAATGATACGAAATGGTATTCAATTTCATTGGCCATTGAGAAAATGTACATTTCAACCACAGTGAGCTGTCACTAAGAAACTATCAGAACGACCAAAGACATCCTAGTGGCAACGGCATGTGCTTACCAGGGTAAAAAGGCTGGGTCTCCTGTGCCTTGCTGGGAAGAATACTAAATAATACCTTCGGAAGAAAATAACAATGTTTAAAATTAATGTAACTATCAAGTGACCCAGCAGTTACCTTCTTGGGGATTTACCCCAATGAAAAGACAAGCCTATATACCCACAAAAGCAATCTTATTTAAAAATACTTATAACTAGTAGTTTGTAATAGCCAAAAACTGGAACCCTCTAGTGGGCATGGGGCTAAATCACAATGTGTTCATACCATGAAAGGCTGCTCGAAAATTAAAACAACTGATCTTGGATGAATCTTCAGAGACTTGGGCAGAGGGAGGTAGGGAGAAAGACAATTCCGAAAGCTTACATGCTGTGTCATTCTATTTTAAAACATTACTGAGATGACAAGTTATAAAAGAAAAATGGCTAGTGGCTTCCCGTGACTAAGAAAGGCACAAGGTGGAAAAGAAAGTGGCCAAAGAAAGGTCTCTGAGGTCTCTGAGATTTTTTATTTAGGGACCAGATGCCTCCATTGTTAAGAGCACTTACTTCTGCAGAGAACCTTGGTTTTGTTCCCAGCAGCCACACAGTAACTCACAACCAGAACTCCAGTTCCAGGGTATTTGAGGTCTTTTTCTGGCCCCTATTGACAACAGGCATGCACATGGTGAACAAACATGCATGCAGTCAAAGTACAGATACATGTAAATATAAGTTAATTTTTTTAGTTTAATTTTAAGAAATACCTTCCATGTCCACTTTTCACATATGTATCAATCAAAAAAAAAAGATTATCCATTTGTGTGTGGGGGGGGGGAGGGAGAGAGAGAGAGAGAGAGAGAGCGAGAGAGAGAGAGAGAGAGAGAGAGAGAGAGAGAGAGAGAGAGATTTTCCCCAAATTTCAGTGACTTGAAATTTCTTCACTCGCGCTATGTTCCCACTGTTGGTTAGTCAGAAATCCTGCTCTTCATCATCCTTACTTCTAGACCCAGGTTGACAAAGCCGCCACCACCTGGAAAACTGACACCATTGAAGAAGAAAAAGAGTGCTGGAAGGTTCCATTCTGGCATTAAATGCTTTGACCTACAAGAGATAGCTGTCACAGCCACTCAAAAATCAGTAACCAAGAAATACAATTGACCAGGCTGCACATTACCAAAATTAGATTTAAACTTATTTGTTAAATAATTATGTAAGTTCATGATTCAAAACCTTTCTATCACGCACTGCGAGGGTTTATACACAAGAATAGTGCTCAAGTTTGTTTTACTGTCTTCATAATAAATTCCGGAAGAGATGTCTGGAATTCCTCAAAACACATGGCCTTAAACTGAAAAAGAACGGGAATCTAATTTCACTTCCTACCTTCTGAAATGATGGAGCTGGTGAAGATTAGCTATCAGTGTGGCTTTTATAGTCTGAATATACAGGAAACAATGCTTCTAAGACTCCAAGAAATGGCTGAAAAACTCTAGATTTCCACTTTGCTATTTTGATTATCTTGTTGACACTCTACGTCTGTGAATAATAGTGCTGGCTGTGGCTGCACAGCTTTAACGAAATGAAAGTGTCTGCCATCTCACGGCAGCCCCTGCAAGCCACATGCGACTGACGGTAAATGCTCAGTGCTCTCCTATTTGCTCAGAGGTCTGTGCAAAGCAGCAAATGCCTCGGAGACATTTATGCCAAACAGTTTTTCTGTTATTACTTTAAAGATAACTTCACTGCCAAATATTTACTCTGTGATGAAAAGCAACACAACTGTGGAAAGGGATTTATTCATTACAATAAGCTGCTTATTTCTACTTCTGCACATCCCATACGCACCTGATAAAGGAGACGCAGTCTTCCACACTTTCCCAAAACATGGAAAAATGACGGAACCATTTCCATCCTTGAATCGCTCCTGCTCAGAGTCACACTTTAGAGAACATTGTCCCTTCTGCTGACATCGTAAATGGCTTACTAAGATGAGAAATGACACCTGAGATGCACAACCAAACCTTCAAAGTGCTGTGACATTTTCAAGCCTGCAACAATCGCCTTTTACCTTCTAGTGCAGCCAAACTCCCCACCTCAATCAAGCACAGATGAGGCAGAGCTCAGGCCTTCGCCCAGGCCCTGTTCTTTGACTTTATCTTTATTTATATAACAAAATATAAAATATATAATTAGAAAATGAAAATATAAAAAGGGTGGCTGGGTTTGCATGAGGGGTTTTCTCTTATGAGAAATAAGGACTCAAGCAAAGAGACGATCTTCATTACACAGTTTCTGCTAGGCCAGAAAATTGGTGTGGGTCTCCTGTTTACAGAAGACCTAGTTTCTTTTTTCTTTTTTAACTTTATTAACTTGAGTATTTCTTATTTACATTTCGATTGTTATTCCCCTTCCCAGTTTCCTGGCCAACATCCCCATAACCTCTTCCCTCCCCTTCTATATGGGTGTTCCCCTCCCCATCCTACCCTCATGACCGCCCACCCCCCAACAATCACGTTCACTGGGGTTCAGTCTTGGCAGCACCAAGGGCTTCCCCTACCCCTGGTGCCCTTACAAAACTATTCATTGCTACCTATGAGGTTGGAGCCCAGGGTCAGTCCATGTATAGTCTTTAGGTAGTGGCTTAGTCCCTGGAAGCTCTGGTTGCTTGGCATTGCTGTTCATATGGGGTCTCGAGCCCCTTCAAGCTCTTCCAGTCCTTTCTCTGATTCCTTCAAGGGGGGTCCCATTCTCAGTTCAGTGGTTTGCTGCTGCCATTTGCCTCTGTATTTGCTGTATTCTGGGTGTGTCTCTCAGGAGAGATCTACATCCGGCTCCTGTCAGCCTGCACTTCTTTGCTTCATCCATCTTATCTAATTGGGGGGCTGTATATGTATGGGCCACATGTGGGGCAGGCTCTGAATGGGTGTTCCTTCTGTGTCTGTTTTAATCTTTGCCTCTCTATTCCCTGCCCAGGGTATTCTTGTTCCCCTTTTAAAGAAGGAGTGAAGCATTCAAATTTTGGTCATCCCCCTAGAGTTTCATTTGTTCTGTGCATCTAGGGCAATTCAAGCATTTAGCCTAATGGTCACTTATCAATGACTTCACACCACGTGTGTTTTTCTGTGATTGGGTTACCTCACTCAGGATGATATTTTCCAGTTCCATCCATTTCCCTATGAATTTCATAAAGTCATTGTTTTTGATAGCTGAGTAATATTCCATTGTGTAGATGTACCACATTTTCTGTATCCATTCCTCTATTGAAGGGCATTTGGGTTCTTCCCAGCTTCTAGCTATTATAAATAAGGCTGGTATGAACATAGTGGAGCACGTGTCTTTATTATATGTTGGAGCATCTTTTGGGTATATGCCCAAGAGAGGTATAGCTGGGCCCTCAGGTAGTTCAATGTCAAATTATCTGAGGAACCTCCAGACTGATTTCCAGAATGGTTGTACCAGTCTGCAATCACACCAACAATGGAGTGAGGTGAAATCTCAGGGTTGTTTTGATTTGCATTTCCCTTATGACCAAACATGTTGAACATTTCTTTAGGTGTTTCTCAGCCATTTGGCATTCCTCAGCTGTGAATTCTTTGTTTAGCTCTGAACCCAATTTTTTAATAGGGTTATTTGTCTCCCTGCAGTCTAACTTCTTGAGTTCTTTGTATATTTTGGATATGAGCCCTCTATCTGTTGTAGGATTGGTAAATATCTTTCCCCAATCTGGTGGTTGCTATTTTGTCCTAACCACAGTGTCCTTTGCCTTACAGAAGCTTTGCAGTTTTATGAGATCCCATTTGTCGATTCTTGATATTAGAGCATAAGCCATTGGTGTTTTGTTCCGGAAATTTTCTCCAGTGCCCTTGTGTTCGAGATGCTTCCCTAGTTTTTCTTCTATTAGTTTGAGTGTATCTGGTTTGATGTGGAGGTCCTTGATCCACTTGGACTTAAGCTTTGTACAGGGCGATAAGCATGCATCGATCTGCATTCTTCTACATGTTGACCGCCAGTTGAACCAGCACCATTTACTGAAAATGCTATCTTTTTTCCATTGGATGGTTTTGGCTCCTTTGTCAAAAATCAAGTGACCATAGGCATGTGGGTTCATTTCTGGGTCTTCAATTCTATTCCACTGGTCTATCTGTCTGTCTCTGTACCACTCCCATGCAGTTTTTATCACTACTGCTCTGTAATACTGCATGAGTTCAGGGATAGTGATTCCCCCTGAAGTCCTTTTATTGTTGAGGATAGTTTTAGCTATCCTGGGTTTTTTGTTATTCCAGATGAATTTGCAAATTGTTCTGTCTAACTCTCTGAAGAATTGGAGTGGTATTTTGATGAGGATTGCATTGAATCTGTAGATCGCTTTTGGTAAAATGGCCATTTTTACTATATTAATCCTGCCAATCCATGAGCATGGGAGATCTTTCCATCTTCTGAGGTCTTCTTCAATTTCTTTCCTCAGTGTCTTGAAGTTCTTATTGTACAGATCTTTTACTTGCTTGGTTAAAGTCACACCGAGGTACTTTATATTATTTGGGTCTATTATGAAGGGTGTCGTTTCCCTAATTTCTTTCTCGGCTTGTTTCTCTTTTGTATAGAGGAAGGCAACTGATTTATTTGAGTTAATTTTATACCCAGCCACTTTGCTGAAGTTGTTTATCAGCTTTAGTAGTTCTCTGGTGGAACTTTTGGGATCACTTAAATATACTATCATATCATCTGCAAATAGTGATATTTTGACCTCTTCTTTTCCGATCTGTATCCCCTTGATCTCCTTTTGTTGTCTGATTGCTCTGGCTAGAACTTCAAGAACTATATTGAATAAGTAGGGAGAGAGTGGGCAGCCTTGTCTAGTCCCTGATTTTAGTGGGATTGCTTCAACTTTCTCTCCATTTAGTTTAATGTTAGCAACTGGTTTGCTGTATATGGCTTTTACTATGTTTAGGTATGGGCCTTGAATTCCTATTCTTTCCAGGACTTTCATCATGAAGGGGTGTTGAATTTTGTCAAATGATTTCTCAGCATCTAATGAAATGATCATGTGGTTCTGTTCTTTCAGTTTGTTTATATAATGGATCACGTTGATGGTTTTCCGTATATTAAACCATCCCTGCCTGCCTGGGATGAAGCCTACTTGATCATGGTGGATGATTGTTTTGATGTGCTCTTGAATTCGGTTTGCCAGAATTTTATTGAGTATTTTTGCGTCGATATTCATAAGGGAAATTGGTCTGAAGTTCTCTTTCTTTGTTGAGTCTTTGTGTGGTTTAGGTATAAGAGTAATTGTGGCTTCATAGAAGGAATTCGGTAGTAATCCATCTGTTCAATTTTGTGGAATAGTTTGGATAATATTGGTACGAGGTCTTCTATGAAGGTTTGATAGAATTCTGCACTAAACCCGTCTGGACCTGGGCTCTTTTTGGTTGGGAGACCTTTAACGACGGCTTCTATTTCCTTAGGAGTTATGGGGTTGTTTAACTGGTTTATCTGTTCCTGATTTAACTTCGGTACCTTGTATCTGTCTAGGAAATTGTCCATTTCCTGTAGATTTTCAAGTTTTGTTGAATACAGGTTTTTATAGTAAGATCTGATGATTTTTTGAATTTCCTCTGAATCTGTAGTTATGTCTCCCTTTTCATTTCTGATTTTGTTAATTTGGACGCACTCTCTGTGTCCTCTCATTAGTCTGGCTAAGGGTTTATCTATCTTGTTGATTTTTCTCAAAGAACCAACTTTTGGTTCTGTTGATTCTTTCTATGGTCCTTTTTGTTTCTACTTGGTTGATTTCAGCTCTAAGTTTGATTATTTCCTGCCTTCTACTCCTCCTGGGTGTATTTGCTTCTTTTTGTTCTAGAGCTTTTAGGTGTGCTGTCAAGCTGCTGACATATGCTCTTTCCTGTTTCTTTCTGCAGGCACTCAGCGCTATGAGTTTTCCTCTTAGCACAGCTTTCATTGTGTCCCATAAGTTTGGGTATGTTGTACCTTCATTTTCATTAAATTCTAAAAAGTTTTTAATTTCTTTCTTTATTTCTTCCTTGACCAGGTTATCATTGAGTAGAGCATTGTTCAATTTCCACGTATATGTGGGCATTCTTCCCTTATTGTTATTGAAGACCAGTTTTAGGCCGTGGTGGTCCGATAGCACGCATGGGATTATTTCTATATGTCTGTACCTGCTGAGGCCCATTTTTTGACCAATTATATGGTCAATTTTGGAGAAAGTACCATGAGGAGCTGAGAAGAAGCTATATCCTTTTGCTTTACAATAGAATGTTCTATAAATATCTGTTAAGTCCATTTGGCTCATGACTTCTCTTAGTCTGTCTACGTCTCTGTTTAATTTCTGTTTCCATGATCTGTTCATCGATGAGAGTGGGCTGTTGAAATCTCCTACTATTATTGTATGAGGTGCAATGTGTGTTTTGAGGTTTAGTAAGGTTTCTTTTACGTATGTAGGTGCCCTTGTATTTGGGGCATAGATATTTAGGATTGAGAGTTCATCTTGGTGGATTTTTCCTTTGATGAATATGAAGTGTCCTTCCTTATCTTTTTTGATGACTTTTAGTTGAAAATCAATTTTATTTGATATTAGAATGGCTACTCCAGCTTGCTTCTTCAGACCATTTGCTTGGAAAGTTGTTTTCCAGCCTTTACTCTGAGGTAGTGTATGTCTTTGTCTCTGAAGTCTCTTTCCTGTAGGCAGCAGAATGCAGGGTCCTCGTCTTTGTGTGGTTTAGGTATAAGAGTAATTGTGGCTTCATAGAAGGAATTCGGTAGTGCTCCATCTATTTCAATTTTGTGGAATAGTTTGGATAATATTGGTATGAGGTCTTCTATGAAGGTCTGACAGAATTCTGCACTAAACCCGTCTGGACCTGGGCTCTTTTTGGTTGGGAGACCTTTAATGACTGCTTCTATTTCCTTAGGAGTTATGGGGTTGTTTAACTGGTTTCTCTGTTCCTGATTTAACTTTGGTACCTGGTATCTGTCTAGGAAATTGTCCATTTCCTGTAGATTTTCAAGTTTTGTTGAATATAGGCTTTTATACTAAGATCTGATGATTTTTTGAATTTCCTCTGAATCTGTAGTTATGTCTCCCTTTTCATTTCTGATTTTGTTAATTTGGATACACTCTCTGTGTCCTCTCGTTAGTCTGGCTAAGGGTTTATCTATCTTGTTGATTTTCTCAAAGAACCAACTTTTGGTTCTGTTGATTCTTTCTATGGTCCTTTTTGTTTCTACTTGGTTGATTTCAGCTCTGAGTTTGATTATTTCCTGCCTTCTACACCTCCTGGGTGTATTTGCTTCTTTTTGTTCTAGAGCTTTTAGGTGTGCTGTCAAGCTGCTGACATATGCTCTTTCCTGTTTCTTTCTCCAGGCACTCAGAGCTATGAGGTTTCCTCTTAGCACAGCTTTCATTATGTCCCATAAGTTTGGATATGTTGTACATTCATTTTCATTAAATTCTAAGATGTCTTTAATTTCTTTCTTTATTTCTTTCTTGACCAGGTTATCATTGAGTAGAGCATTGTTCAACTTCCGTTTATATGTGGGTGTTCTTCCCTTATTGTTATTGAAGACCAGCTTTAGCCCGTGGTGGTTTGATAGGATGCCTGGGATTATTTCTATCTTTCTGTATCTGTTGAGGCATGTTTTATGACCAATTATATGGTCAATTTTGGAGAAAGTACCATGAGGTGATGAGAAGAAGCTATATCCTTTTGCTTTACAATAGAATGTTCTTTAAATATCTGTTAAGTCCATTTGGCTCATGACTTCTCTTAGTCTATCTATGTCTCTATTTAATTTCTATTTCCATGATCTGACCATTGATGAGAGTGAGGTGTTGAAATCTCCTACTATTATTGTGTGAGGTGCAATGTGTGTTTTGAGGTTTAGTAAGGTTTCTTTTACGTATGTAGGTGCCCTTGTATTTGGGGCATAGATATTTAGGATTGAGAGTTCATCTTGGTGGATTTTTCCTTTGATGAATATGTAGTGTCCTTCCTTATCTTTTTTGATGAGTTTTAGTTGAAAATTGATTTTATTTGATATTAGAATGGCTACTCCAGCTTGCTTCTTCAGACCATTTGCTTAGAAAGTTGTTTTCCAGCCTTTCACTCTGAGGTAGTGTCTGTTTTTGTCCCTGAGTTTTGTTTCCTGTAGGCAGCAGAATGCTGGGTCCACATTGCATATCCAGTTTGTTAATCTATGTCTTTTTATTGGGGAGTTGAGACCATTGATGTTGAGAGATATTAAGGAACAGTGATTATTGCTTCCTGTTATATTCATATTTGGATGTGAGGTTATGTTTGTGTGCTTTTCTTCTCTTTGTTTTGTTGCCAAGACGATTAGTTTCTTGCTTTGTCTAGGGTGTAGCTTGCCTCCTTATGTTGGACTTTACCTTTTATTATCCTTTGTAGCACTGGATTTGTAAAAAGATATTGTGTAAATTTAGTTTTCTCATGGAATATCTTGGTTTTTCCATCTATGTTAATTGAACGTTTTGCAGGATACAGTAACCTGGGCTGGCATTTTTGTTCTCTTAGGGTCTGTATGACATCTGTCCAGGATATTCTGGCTTTCATAGTCTCTGGTGAGAAGTCTAGTGTAATTCTGATAGGTCTGTCTTTATATGTTACTTGACCTTTTTCCCTTACTGCTTTTAATTTTCTTTCTTTGTTTTGTGCATTTGGTGTTTTGACTATTATGTGATGGGAGGAGTTTCTTTTCTGGTCCAATCCATTTGGAATTCTGTAGTCTTCTTGTATGTTTATGGGCATCTCTTTCTTTAGGTTAGGGAAGTTTTCTTCTATGATTTTTTTGAAGATATTTACTGGTCTTTGATTGGGAAGTCTTTTTTTTTTAATTAACTTGAGTATTTCTTATTTACATTTCGAGTGTTATTCCCTTTCCAGGTTTCCGGGCAAACATCCCCCTAATCCCTCCCCCTCCCCTTCTTTTTTTTTTTTTTTTTTATTAACGTGAGTATTTCTTATATATATTTCAAGTGTTATTCCCTTTCCCGGTTTCCGGGCAAACATCCCCCTCCCCCCTCCCCTTCCTTATGGGTGTTCCCCTCCCAACCCTCCCCCCATTGCCGCCCTTTCCCCATAGTCTAGTTCACTGGGGGTTCAGTCTTAGCAGGACCCAGAGCTTCCCCTTCCACTGGTGCTCTTACTAGGATATTCATTGCTACCTATGGGGTCAGAGTCCAGGGTCAGTCCATGTATAGTCTTTAGGTAGTGGCTTAGTCCCTGGAAGCTCTGGTTGCTTGACATTGTTGTACTTTTGGGGTCTCGAGCCCCTTCAAGCTCTTCCAGTTCTTTCTCTGATTCCTTCAACGGGGGACCTATTCTCAGTTCAGTGGTTTGCTGCTGGCATTCGCCTCTGTATTTGCTGTATTCTGGCTGTGTCTCTCAGGAGCGATCTACATCCGGCTCCTGTCAGTCTGCACTTCTTTGCTTCATCCATCTTGTCTAATTGGGTGGCTGTATATGTATGGGCCACATGTGGGGCAGGCTCTGAATGGGTGTTCCTTCAGTCTCTGTTTCAATCTTTGCCTCTCCCTTCCCTGCCAAGGGTATTCTTTTTCCTCATTTAAAGAAGGAGTGAAGCATTCACATTTTGATCATCTGTCTTGAGTTTCATTTGTTCTAGGCATCTAGGGTAATTCAAGCATTTGGGCTAATAGCCACTTATCAATGAGTGCATACCATGTATGTCTTTCTGTGATTGGGTTAGCTCACTCAGGATGATATTTTCCAGTTCCAACCATTTGCCTACGAATTTCACAAAGCCGTTGTTTTTGATAGCTGAGTAATATTCCATTGTGTAGATGTACCACATTTTCTGTATCCATTCCTCTGTTGAAGGGCATCTGGGTTCTTTCCAGTTTCTGGCTATTATAAATAAGGCTGCGATGAACATAGTGGAGCACGTGTCTCTTTTATATGTTGAGGCATCTTTTGGGTATATGCCCAAGAGAGGTATAGCTGGATCCTCAGGCAGTTCAATGTCCAATTTTCTGAGGAACCTCCAGACTGATTTCCAGAATGGTTTTACCAGTCTGCAATCCCACCAACAATGGAGGAGTGTTCCTCTTTCTCCACATCCTTGCCAGCATCTGCTGTCACCTGAGTTTTTGATCTTAGCCATTCTCACTGGTGTGAGGTGAAATCTCAGGATTGTTTTGATTTGCATTTCCCTTATGACTAAAGATGTTGAACATTTCTTTAGGTGTTTCTCAGCCATTTGGCATTCCTCAGCTGTGAATTCTTTGTTTAGCTCTGAACCCCATTTTTTAATAGGGTTATTTGTTTCCCTGCGGTCTAACTTCTTGAGTTCTTTGTATATTTTGGATATAAGGCCTCTATCTGTTGTAGGATTGGTAAAGATCTTTTCCCAATCTGTTGGTTGCCGTTTTGTCCTAACCACAGTGTCCTTTGCCTTACAGAAGATTTGCAGTTTTATGAGATCCCATTTGTCGATTCTTGATCTTAGAGCATAAGCCATTGGTGTTTTGTTCAGGAAATTTTTTCCAGTGCCCATGTGTTCCAGATGCTTCCCTAGTTTTTCTTCTATTAGTTTGAGTGTATCTGGTTTGATGTGGAGGTCCTTGATCCACTTGGACTTCAGCTTTGTACAGGGTGATAAGCATGGATCGATCTGCATTCTTCTACATGTTGCCCTCCAGTTGAACCAGCACCATTTGCTGAAAATGCTATCTTTTTTCCATTGGATGGTTTTGGCTCCTTTGTCAAAAATCAAGTGACCATAGGTGTGTGGGTTCATTTCTGGGTCTTCAATTCTATTCCATTGGTCTATCTGTCTGTCTCTGTACCAATACCATGCAGTTTTTATCACTATTGCTCTGTAATACTGCTTGAGTTCAGGGATAGTGATTCCCCCTGAAGTCCTTTTATTGTTGAGGATAGCTTTAGCTATCCTGGGTTTTTTGTTATTCCAGATGAATTTGCAAATTGTTCTGTCTAACTCTTTGAAGAATTGGATTGGTATTTTGATGGGGATTGCATTGAATCTGTAGATTGCTTTTGGTAAAATGGCCATTTTTACTATATTAATCCTGCCTTGATTGGGGAGTCTTTACTCTCTTCTATACCTATATCCTTAGGTTTGATCTTTTCATTGAGTCCTGGATTTCCTGTATGTTTTGGACCAATAGCTTTTTCCGTTTTACATTATCTTTGACAGTTGTGTCGATGATTTCTATGGAATCTTCTGCTCCTGAGATTCTGTCTTCTATCTCTTGTATTCTGTTTGTGATGCTTGTATGTATGGCTCCTTGTGTCTTCCTTTGGTTTTCTATATCCAGTTTTGTTTCCCTGTGTTCTTCTTTTTTTTTTAAGATTTATTTATTTATTATATATAAGTACACTGTAGCTGTCTTCAGATACACCAGAAGAGGGCATCGGATCTCTTTACAGGTGGTTGTGAGCCACCATGTGGTTGCTGGGAATTGAACTCATGACCTCTGGAAGAACAGTCGGGTGCTCTTAACTGCTGAGCCATCTCTCCAGCCTCCCTGTGTTCTTCTTTATTGCTTCTGTTTCCATTTTTAATTCCTTCACCTGTTTGATTGTGTTTTCCTAGAATTCTTTCAGGGATTTTTGTGATTCCTCTCTGTAGGCTTCTACTTGTTTATTTATGTTTTCCTGCATTTCTCTAAGGGAATTCTTCATGTCTTTCTTGAAGTCCTCCAGCATCATGATGAAATATGATTTTAAATCTAGATCTTGCTTTTCTGGTGTGTTTGGATATTCAGTGTTTGCTTTGGTGGGAGAATTGGGCTCTGATGATGCCATGTATTCTTGGTTTCTGTTGCTTGGGTTCCTGCGCTTGCCTCTTGCCATCAGATTGTCTCTGGTGTTACCTTGTTCTGCTATTTCTGACAGTGGCTAGACCATCCTATAGGCTTGTGTGTCAGGAGTGAGTGCTTTAGACTTGTTTTCCTGTTTTCTTTCAGCCAGTTATGGGAACAGAGTATTCTGCTTTCGGGCATGTAGTCTTTCCTGTCTACTGGTCTTCAGCTGTTCCTGTGGGCCTGTGTCCTGAGTCCACCAGGCATGACGCTTGGAGCAGAAAAGTTGATCTTACCTGTGTTCCCGTGGTTCAGGTTGCTTGTGGGAGGTTGCTTTTGAGCTCTCCATGGGGGCAGCAACCAGGAGGGCCTGTGCTGCCTTTCCGGGAGCCCCGTGCACCAGGGTCCCAGATGGTGTTAGGTGTTTTCCTCTGTAGTCAGAAATGTGGGCAGAGTGTAGTCTCTTCTGGCTTCCCAGGCATGTCTGCCTCTCTGAAGGTTTAGCTCTCCCTTCTACGAGATTTGGATGCAGAGAACTGTTGATCTGGTCCCTTCAGGTCCAGGTGGTGTCTGGAGCACGGGAAACCTGCAGCTCCAGTGCCCCTATCTTCCAGTTCCCAGAGGCCGCCATTGGTATTTTGTTCAGGAAATTTTCTCCAGTTCCCATGTTTCAAAATGCTTGCCCACTTTTTCTTCTATTAGTTTGAGCGTATCTGGTTTGTGACAGCTCTCTTAAGAAGTCAGTTCTACAACACAGATGAATCTTTAAAGAGAGGAGGGTGTGTTTCTCTTTGGATTCTCACAGTTCTCTGCACTTACAAACCCCACCCCTCCCAAAGGAAACAGTGAAACCATTGTATCTTGCTACTCCCAACCTCTTATATCCCACCACTGCACCCCCCAAAAGACACTTAAATAGTGCAATCACTGCATATCGCTTCTTCCTTGCCCAAACAGGATCTCAAGCTGTTCTTTTTCCCTCCATCCCCAGTAGCATACAAGTGTGATACCTGCATTTATCTGGAAACCGATCATTCCCTCTGTCACCTCACCAGCTATCTGATCCAAAGTGAGAAAGGGCGAGCCCCACCTGTCCTGTCTAACTGAACTGACTCTCTTCATCTCTGCCACAAATGTCACTACCTGAAATTTAACCATAAGGATTTAGCATGGTGAGTGTTAAGCTCTAAATTGTTTTCTTCAGATATGAATATATTTATGAAAACTGACACTTTAAGTCACTATCAGCATACACTTAAGCAAGGACTATGGGAGGACACACAGAAAATCGGGCTATTTTTTAATAATACATGTAGATAAAGAACAAAGAAGAAATTGAGCAAGTAGGAGGGTATTGAGGAAGTACCAAAATTAAGTAAATATTCAACTACCTTATGAATTATCTATAGGCCAGACTTCTTGAGATGGTACCACTGAGTGAGACAATGTACTAATAACAGTATACACACACACACACACACACACACACACACACATAGTTATAGTCGGTTAATAATGTTAAAAGTGAATTGAGACTCAGCACCTCCAATAGCCACATTGTAATCAGTGTGTAATTATAAAGGAGCTCTGAAATTAAGGTAAAACCCAGAAGTGTGAAAGAAATATTCCCATCAGGGTCTTAAGTGATGTGTGTAAATTATAAGCAAGAGAAGCAAGTCTTAGAAAGGAAATCAGGGGTTGGGGATTTAGCTCAGTGGTAGAGCGCTTGCCTAGCAAGCGCAAGGCCCTGGGTTCGGTCCCCAGCTCCAAAAAGAAAAAAGAAAAAAAAAAGAAAGAAAATCAGAGGACAGCAGGACCCGAGAGAAAGTCCTAACCCAAAAGATTCATTCAGCTGAGCCACATCTCCCTTTGAAATCCCACTTGGTAGGGTTTCAGAATTTTCCTCCATGGACCATATGCCCTGGATACCAACTCCCACATGTGAAGAGTATTGCTTCCCACTGGCCAGTGTCTTGGTGTCACAAGATAAGCAGTATATCCAAAATGAAGAAACAACCTGACCCACTGGAAAATCCCGCACTCTAAACGTCAGTTGATTCATAAATGTTGTCTTCCTGATGTTTATAGTCCTGTGAGATATCAAATGAAAATATGTCCCTATGTGTACCAGTGTGATCATTTCCCTGATGCTGGGAGAGCAGAGCAGTGTCATCTCTGTCCTCAGGAAAGCATTAAAATGGGCAGCCTTGTACTTACCTTTCCAGAATATTTACTGCTTGTCACTATAGGAATTCTGTTGTAGGCTGAGAGCAAAAAACATCCTATCATTCACAGTTTGTGCTTGAGAGGGTAAAGGGGGGTCAGAATCCTGAGACTATCTGAGCAATTGGACATTTTGACCTGGCATACACTAGGAAGCAGTATACTTGCTTGAAAATACTTTAGAGTGTGTATGGAAGCTCTAACTGGCTGTTCATCTCGTCAGTGCCCTAAGATTTCCATATCTTAGAAATGTTGTAAATAACTCAGATCCAATCTTCTACCAGAGAATGTGTATGACAGCAAAATTTTTTGGAGCTTGACGATATTTAATGTCTGATAACATTACTTTAAAAAGTCTCAATTGTTGGGGGAGGGGAACTAGAGAGATTGCTCAACAGCTAAGAGACCTGACTGTTCTTGCAGGGATCCGGGTACTGACATAGCAATTCACAGCTATCTGTAACTCCAGTCCTAGGGAATCCAACACCCTTTTCTGGTCTCAGTGGGCACTGCACACACACACACACACACACACACACACACACACACACAGTGCATGGACATACATGCAGGCAAAACACCCATACACTTTTTTTAGAAAAAAAAGGAAAAAGAATTAATTCAGTTGGATGAGTTGGTATGCTAAGTGAAAAATTATCAAACATACCTAGAGCCCCAGGTCTGCAGGGCCTACAGTCTAAAACAGACATATTGAAGACACAGGAAAGGCGACTGTCAGAACAATGTAACTGATGTCCTTGTGGATGCTTCCCTTCCCTTCCAGTCATCATCCACCCCAAGTAGAGCCTGACCCCAGGATCAAAGTATAGGCAAAGTCTAGGATAGTCTAGCAGCTGCTGGGATGTTCCAAATTGGAAAGAAGTACAATGTTTGTGAAATTCAGTCCTGTGATACCCTTCAATTTCCTGGGGGGGAGGGGAGGGGGAATGTCCTTTCAGGTAGTTCTTTGACTCATCAAACATCTTTGTGGTCATGATCTGGTATATAGAAAACTACATATCTGGGCAGATGTTACTGACAATTCTTCCTTTTAAGGACAAGTCTTCTTTCTTGCAACCTGTTGTTTATTGCTGGGATGGCTAATTTTGGTTGTCAACTTGACTACATCTGGAAGCAACTAAAAGCTGAGCAGTTGGGTACACCTGTAAATGATTCCTTTTTTATTGGATAATTTGAAATGTGCAGACCCACCCTAAATCTGGATGATCTGAGGTCAAAAGAACCAAGCTATATCTGGGCCATACTTGCTTGTGACAGCCCATATAAAAGAACCAGTAAGAAGGAAGCTTTTGCTCTCTGCCTGTTTTCCCTCACTCTCTCCATGTACTCTTCTGCTGATGCATTATTTTGCTGGTGTTAGAGCCTACTTCTTCAATGTTCTAATGTAGACCAAAGACATACAGCCTCATGGACCAAACAACTACTAGATTCTTGGCCTTTCTGTTACGAGCCATTGTTAGACTAGCCAGACCACAGCCTGTAAGCAATTCTAAGAGATTTTTGTTCAATAGGTACAGACTCAGTTCATCAGTTCTGTTCCTCTGGAGAATGTTGTCCAATACATTAGTTTATCCTTTGGAGTCATAGAGAATAATCTATCATCTTTTTCTGTTAGACAACCCCTATAAAGACGATTATCTATCTCAACCTTTAAGTCCTTTTCATGAGCTACAAAACAGTGTCAGCAAATGCCCAAATCTCATTTCCCCTTTGGCACCCAACTTCTCCTCACTAAGTACTGGTGACTATGTTGGTTTTTTTTTTTAGGTAAGTCCTGAAATTGAATTGTAACTCAGACCTGACTAGAGCCAAAGAACACAGTTCTTCCTCTATCGTAGATATGTTTCCTTAAGACTGTTTGCATAGCTAAATCAGTGTGAAGCTGTTAGATTCCTTTTGAAATAAATTCAAAACTTCCATCACCAAATAATGCAGTCAAACCAAAATCTGGATGTTGCCCATCCCTCACTCAATGCCCATTGAAACATAGAAGAGGCACTCTCGAATGCATACACACACACACACACACACACACACACACACACGTACACACAATTCTGTCCTATTGTTGCTGTTTTAATTTGTTTAGTCTTTGATGCTGCCATACATGTATATTATACATACCCTCTCAACCTCTATCATCCTACCTCATCCCCTCTCCTTCTCCTGCTGAAGCCGCTCTTCACAGGTCTCATGCCATTTTTGTGGGTGTGTCCACTGAGCATGTGCTATTTACTGGTGGGTGGGTAAAAGTAGCACCCTTCCCCCACCCACCATTGACTGTCAACAGTCCCTCAAGGAGGGGTGGAGCTCCATGAGTCTTCTTTCTTGTTGAATGGCAGATAAGCACCATCTTGTGTAGGTAGCTGCAGGTTCGATACTTCATACATGCATCAGCGTGTTGTGTCCAAAAGAACTGTTTAGCAGCTGTTTTCTCCAACCTTTGGCCCTATAATCTTTCCTCCCCTCCTTCCTCATTGTTTCCTGAGCTTTGGTGGGTGGACGGTTTGATATAGTGTGACATTAGGGCTGAGCATACCACAGTCCCTCATTGTGTTCACCTTGACAGTTCTAAGACTCTGTATTAATCATCATCCATTACAAAAAGAAGCCTCTCTGATGAAGGCTGAGAAATGCACTGGTCCATGTGTGTAGAGATCTGTATTTAGAAGGCAGTCTGAAAGCACATTTATTCAAGATAATAGTAGTAGTAGGTTCTCTCACGGGGGCCATGACTACACACAACTCAGGCACAAGTTCTTGACCAGATTTACAGTAGTAGGAATGAGTCCTGGGGCGGACTTAAATCCACTCAGACCACTGTTAACCCATGACAATCATGTCACTATTATATCAGTGGGCTTGCCAAGCTAATCGTTATCGTAGTTCCCAGATGAGAAAATGTGTTGATAACTTACGTTTCATGTAAGATTTTTGTATTCAGCCCCTATTTGTATTATGATTGTTATATTTAGGTAGGTCTGTAAGATAAGTTTTGATATAACATTTGTAAACATCCTTAGTGTTATCCATTCCCTGACTTTGCCACCACCTGTGCCCTCCTCCCTTAAACCTTTCTTCTCTCCCCATTATTCTCATTTCTACCTTCATACCAACTGTGTTCTACCACATGCTCCCTTAAGATTTCGCTGACCTCTGTCCCCCACAGTAGCCTCTTCCTATCTCCCTGGCTTCTACAGGTTTCTGAATTAAACCCACAAATCTACATATTTGAAGCTGGAGATAGATGAGATAATGTGTGGAATTTGTCTTTGTATACATTGGTTATGTCACCGGTGTAATTTTCTCCAATTCTACCCACTTATTTTTACCTGCAAATTTTACTTTTACTTCTTAATTTTACTTATTTGAAGATGAAGTGAATCCATTGTGTATAAGTGCTGCATTCTCATTATCCATTCACTAGCTGGTGGAAATCTAGAATGATTCCATTTTCTGGCTCCTGTGGAACAGCAATGAACATAGATATGCAAGTATCTCTATAATGTACGAGTTCTTTGGGTATACATGAGCAATGATATATCTGGGTCATGTGGTAGACATATTTCTAGCTTTCTAAGGAACCTCCACACTGGTTTCCTAGTGGTTATATCAGTTCTCATTTCAGCAAGTATGAATAAGGTCCCTCTTTCTCCCTTATCTTTGATAGCATTCACTGTGATTTATATTCACCTTAAAATTTTTTAAAATCACTTTATTTGCTTTACATTCTTTAAAAGATCTCCAGATCAAAACTGGCCACCTTAAACAAGTTTGCAACTAGCAAATTAAGTATACAATCTTTTGTCCCCATAGAAGGATATTTGATGTGTTAAACATTTGTCAAGTGTGTCTTTCTGGTTAGAGGTAAAATGTAAGGAAGAGATTCAGACCTGTCATTAGAATAATCTGGGACTGAATCAAAACCACAATAATGAATAGCAGTATACCAAGGTACCTCTGTTTCCTACCCACAGATAAAGATACACTCTCACCCTTGCAATGTCCTTCTACAAAGGGTCTGACTCAATGCCTGTCAAGAGGCAGAAGGAAGCTAGAGTGGCATATTCTCCAACACTCCCAGATCACTCCATTGTATACCTCACCTTGCCTGAGAGAGAGACTTACACTTGCTTGCCTTCGTGCTTCATGTCTTCCCACCTCTGACTTGAGAAGATACCAACATTTCTCTTGAATACCAATGTGAGCATCTAGCTTCAAACTTGATTGTATATCATTTAGAAATAATCAGATTTCCATTCTGGCCTCTCACTTCCACAGGGGATGCTTGTAAATTCCAGTTCATGAGTATCTAAGAATACCTGTTATAGACAGGGAAAAACAATTGCCCTCCTCAGGTCCAGATAGGCACACAGAACCAATGCACCAGATCTAATATATTTGGAAAATAGGTTGGCATTGACATTATTTATATTTTTAATGTTGACCCAATTTTAAGCTCTATTTCTCTCCTTAAGTAATGGTATTCCAAGACACAGCTATAACAGAAAGGGTCAGACAAAGCTGATGGGGAAAGGCAGCATCTAATATATCCAATTTCTGGCCTCTGCTTCAGCAAGCTAAAGGAAAATTTTGTTAGTCTCCAGTGTACAACCTGAGCAGTAAAATTAAGACAGTCCACTCCCACACTGCTTCAGACAGACGGAGGTAATTGTTAACTGTTATGGCTTTAGCAACTTGAGTGGGAGAAGATGAGAATTCTGAAAAAAAAATTTACTGAAAAGCATCCCAAATATCTCATTAGTCTGCTTTTCATTTCGTAAACTTTCCTTTCATTAAAAGTGCCATGCTCTACAGTTCAGGAAAAAACAATACTGCCTCTGAGGAGGCACAGCTATGGAGCAGAAGAAACAGGTTAGGTCTGGATTTAACCTGCAGGCATCACAGGCTAATCTGGGTTTCTTCATCTGAAAGGAGAAGACAACTGCCTCTGAACATTGAGCTCAGTTGTATGACTTGGGTAACTTGTTTTGTTTCTTCAAGGCTCAGAGGATCATCTCCAATTCCTCTCGTTTGTGATGAGTATTTAGGGAATGGATACATGCAAACCAACAAGAAATAATTGGATTGACAGCTCCATAAGGATTTGTCATCATTAGCATCATGTATAATGACACAGGTAAAGGGGGCCTTGCGTAGTATCACGAGAGGTAATCAATAATGTAGTGGAAACATCTCTGCTCACACCCAGAAACTTTCCACTGGCATCCAAGAAAATTATAGGAAGCAATAATATATTCTGTTATACAAACATGGAGTTTGGATTTTAAGAGACAGATCATGTAGAGCAAGTTTATTTCCACAGTCACAGGTAGAGAGTAGTGCCCCTAAAAAGTTAACACAGTTAATACAAAAAATTCCCAGCGCTCTGACAACTGCATTTTTGCCCCGGTATTTTTCTGCTTTTAAAAATCGACTTCCTACAAACAGTTTGCACTCTTTTACCGTGTAACTGCTCTTCTTTGCGGTGTCTGTGGGCTCAGGGTAGTGCCCACCCTTCAACAAATCTTCCTAGTTCTGAAAGTCTCAGTTCAGATTCAAGAGCTTTCATCTCCCTCTAAAAACAGAAGCAGCCTGGCTCACTGATTCAAGGTAAGCAAGCTTTGGCTCCCCTGGCTATTTTTTTTAATTGAAAATAGATTGTTTTCTGATATAATGTATCATGACCTCGTGACCACAGTTTCCCCTGCCTCCCCTTCTCACAGCTACACACACACACACACACACACACACACACACACACACAAACACACACAACCCTCTCCTCTTCTCCAGATAAACTCTCCTCCTTTTCCTCTACAGAAAAGAACAGGACTCCAAGAAGGAACAGCCTAACAGTTTAAAAAAAAAAAAAGATACAGTAAGACAAGGCAGCAAAAGCCATTCTGTGAAGGACAAGGGAACCTGCAGAATGATAAGAGTCCCAAGGACAGATAAGACCTCTGGGTTCCTGTAGAGGAGGGCCCAAGAGCAGCATGATTGCTGTGCCTGAGACACCACCATAACCTGAAGGGAGCTACCAGATAAACAGTTCTCTGCACCCAAATCCCGTGGGAGGGAGAGCTAAACCTTCAGAGAGGCAGACACGCCTGGGAAAACAGAAGAGACTACACTCTGCACACATCTCTGACGCCAGAGGAAAACACCAAACGCCATCTGGAACCCTGGTGCACGGAAGCTCCCGGAAAGGAAAGCGCAGATCTTCCTGGTTGCTGCCGCCCCGGAGACCTCATAAGCAACACCCCACGAGCAAACTTGAGCCTCGGGACCACAGGTAAGACCAACTTTTCTGCTGCAAGTGACCTGCCTGGTGAACTCAAGACGCAGGCCCACAGGAACAGCTGAAGACCTCTAGAGAGAAAAAACTACATGCCCGAAAGCAGAACACTCTGTCCCCATAACTGGCTGAAAGAAAACAGGAAAACAGGTCTACAGCACTCCTGACACACAGGCTTATAGGACAGTATAGCCACTGTCAGAAATAGCAGAACAAAGTAACACTAGAGATAATCTGATGGCGAGAGGCAAGCACAGGAACCCAAGCAACAGAAACCAAGACTATATGGCATCATCAGAGCCCAATTCTCCAACCAAAACAAACACAGAATATCCAAACACACCAGAAAAGCAAGATCTAGTTTCAAAATCATATTTGATCATGATGCTGGAGGACTTCAAGAAAGACGTGAAGAACTCCCTTAGAGAAACACAGGAAAACATTAAGAAACAAGTAGAAGCTTACAGAGAGGAATCGCAAAAATCCCTGAAAGAATTCCAGGAAAACACAACCAAACAGTTGAAGGAATTAAAAATGGAAATAGAAGCAATCAAGAAATAACACATGGAAACAACCCTGAATATAGAAAACCAAAAGAAGAGACAAGGAGCCGTAGATACAAGCTTTACCAACAGAATACAAGAGATAGAAGTGAGAATCTCAGGAGCAGAAGATTCCATAGAAATCATTGACTCAACTGTCAAAGATAATGTAAAGCGGAAAAAGCTACTGGTCCAAAACATACAGGAAATCCAGGACTCAATGAGAAGATCAAACCTAAGGATAATAGGTATAGAAGAGAGTGAAGACTCCCAGCTCAAAGGACCAGTAAATATCTTCACAAAATCATAGAAGAAAACTTTTCTAACCTAAAAAAAGAAATACCCATAGGCATACAAGAAGCCTACAGAACTCCAAATAGATTGGACCAGAACAGAAACACCTCCCGTCATATTTTACTCAAAACACCAAATGCACAAAATAAAGAATATTAAAAGCAATAAGGGAAAAAGGTCAAGGAACATATAAAGGCAGACCTATCAGAATCACACCAGACTTTTCGCAAGAAACTATGAAGGCCAGAAGATCCTGGACTGATGTCATACAGACCCTAAGAGAACACAAATGCCAGCCCAGGTTACTGTATCCTACAAAACTGTCAATTGACATAGATGGAGAAACCACGATATTCCATGACAAAACCAAATTTACACAATATCTTTCTACAAATCCAGCACTACAAAGGATAATAAATGGTAAAGCCCAACATAAGGAGGCAAGCTATACCCTAGAAGAAGCAAGAAACTAATCGTCTTGGCAACAAAACAAAGAGAATGAAAGCACACAAACATAACCTCACATCCAAATATGATTATAATGGGAAGCAATAATCACTATTCCTTAATATCTCTCAACATCAATGGCCTCAACTCCCCAGTAAAAAGACATAGATTAACAAACTGGATACGCAACGAGGACCCTGCATTCTGCTGCCTACAGGAAACACACCTCAGAGACAAAGACAGACACTACCTCAGAGTGAAAGGCTGGAAAACAACTTTCCAAGCAAATGGTCAGAAGAAGCAAGCTGGAGTAGCCATTCTAATATCAAATAAAATCAATTTTTAACTAAAACTCATCAAAAAAGATAAGGAAGGACACTTCATATTCATCAAAGGAAAAATCCACCAAGATGAACTCTCAATCCTAAATATCTATGCCCCAAATACAAGGGAACCTACATACGTAAAAGAAACCTTACTAAACCTCAAAACACACATTGCACCTCATACAATAATAGTGGGAGATTTCAACACCCCACTCTCATCAATGGACAGATCATGGAAACAGAAATTAAACAGAGACATAGACAGACTAAGAGAAGTCATGAGCCAAATGGACTTAACAGATATTTATAGAACATTCTATCCTAAAGCAAAAAGATGTACCTTCTTCTCAGCTCCTCATGGTACTTTCTCCAAAATTGACCATATAATTGGTCAAAAAACAGGCCTCAACAGGTACAGAAAGATAGAAATAATCCCATGCGTGCTATCAAACCACCACGGCCTAAAACTGGTCTTCAAAAACAATAAGGGAAGAATGCCCACATATACGTGGAAATTGAACAATTCTCTACTCAATGATAACCTGGTCTAGGAAGAAATAAAGAAAGAAAATAAAGACTTTTTAGAATTTAATGAAAATGAAGGGATAACATACCCAAACTTATGGGACACAATGAAAGCTGTGCTAAGAGGAAACCACATAGCGCTGAGTGCCTGCAGAAAGAAACAGGAAAGAGCATATGTCAGCGGCTTGACAGCACACCTAAAAGCTCTAGAACAAAAAGAAGCAAATACACCCAGGAGGAGCAGAAGGCAGGAAATAATCAAATTCAGAGCTGAAATCAACCAAGTAGAAACAAAAAGGACCATAGAAAGAATCAACAGAACCAAAAGTTGGTTCTTTGAGAAAATCAACAAGATAGATAAACCCTTAGCCAGACTAACGAGAGGACACAGAGAGTGTGTCCAAATTAACAAAATCAGAAATGAAAAGGGAGACATAACTACAGATTCAGAGGAAATTCAAAAAATCATCAGATCTTACTATAAAAGCCTATATTCAACAAAACTTGAAAATCTGCAGGAAATGGACAATTTCCTAGACAGATACAAGGTACCAAAGTTAAATCAGGAACAGATAAACCAGTTAAACAACCCCATAACTCCTAAGGAAATAGAAGCAGTCATTAAAGGTCTCCCAACCAAAAAGAGCCCAGGTCCAGACGGGTTTAGTGCAGAATTCTGTCAAACCTTCATAGAAGACCTCATACCAATATTATCCAAACTATTCCACAAAATTGAAACAGATGGAGCACTACCGAATTCCTTCTATGAACCCACAATTACTCTTATACCTAAACCACACAAAGACTCATCAAAGAAAGAGAACTTCAGACCAATTTCCCTTATGAATATCGACGCAAAAATACTCAATAAAATTCTGGCAAACCGAATCCAAGAGCACATCAAAACAATCATCCACCATGATCAAGTAGGCTTGATCCCAGGCATGCAGGGATGGTTTAATATACGGAAAACCATCAACATGATCCATTATATAAACAAACTGAAAGAACAAAACCACATGATCATTTCATTAGACACTGAGAAATCATTTGACAAAATTCAACACCCCTTCATGATAAAAGTCCTGGAAAGAATAGGAATTCAAGGCCCATACCTAAACATAGTAAAAGCCATATAGGGCCAACCAGTTGCTAACATTAAACTAAATGGAGAATAACTTGAAGCAATCCCACTAAAATCAGGGACCAGACAAGGCTGCCCACTCTCCCCCTACTTATTCAATATAGTTCTTGAAGTTCTAGCCAGAGCAATCAGACAACAAAAGGAGGTCAAGGGGATACAGATCGGAAAAGAAGTCAAAATATCACTATTTGCAGATGATATGATAGTATATTTAAGTGATCCCAAAAGTTCCACCAGAGAACTACTAAAGCTGATAAACAACTATAGCAAAGTGGCTGTGTATAAAATTAACTCAAATAAATCAGTAGCCTTCCTCTATACAAAAGAGAAACAAGCCGAGAAAGAAATTAGGGAAACGACACCCTTCATAATAGACCCAAATAATATAAAGTACCTCGGTGTGACTTTAACCAAGCAAGTAAAAGATCTGTACAATAAGAACTTCAAGACACTGAGGAAAGAAATTGAAGAAGACCTCAGAAGATGGAAAGATCTCCCATGCTCATGGATTGGCAGGATTAATATAGTAAAAATGGCCATTTTACCAAAAGCGATCTACAGATTCAATGCAATCCCCATCAAAATACCAATCCAATTCTTAAAAGAGTTAGAACAATTTGCAGATTCATCTGGAATAACAAAAAACCCAGGATAGCTAAAACTATCCTCAACAATAAGAGGACTTCAGGGGGAATCACTATCCCTGAACTCAAGCAGTATTACAGAGCAATAGTGATAAAAACTGCATGGTATTGGTACAGAGACAGACAGGTAGACCAATGGAATAGAATTGAAGACCCAGAAATGAACCCACACACCTATGGTCACTTGATTTTTGACAAAGGAGCCAAAACCATCCAATGGAAAAAAGATAGCATTTTCAGAAATGGTGCTGGTTCAACTGGAGGTCAACATGTGGAAGAATGAAGATCGATCCATGCTTATCACCCTGTACAAAGCTTAAGTCCAAGTGGATCAAGGACCTCCACATCACACTAGATACACTCAGACTAATAGAAGAAAAACTAGGGAAGCATCTGGAACACATGGGCACTGGAAAAAATTTCCTGAACAAAACACCAATGGCTTATGCTCTAAGATCAAGAATCGACAAATGGGATCTCATAAAACTGCAAATCTTCTGTAAGGCAAAGGACACTGTGGTTAGGACAAAACGGCAAACAACAGATTGGGAAAAGATCTTTACCAATCCTACAACAGATAGAGGCCTTATATCCATAATATACAAGAACTCAAGAAGTTAGACTGCAGGGAGACAAATAACCCTATTAAAAAATGGGGTTCAGAGCTAAACAAAGAATTCACAGCTGAGGAATGCCGAATGGTTGAGAAACACCTAAAGAAATGTTCAACATCTTTAGTCATAAGGGAAATGCAAATCAAAACAACCCTGAGATTTCACCTCACACCAGTGAGAATGGCTATGATCAAAAACTCAGGTGACAGCAGATGCTGGAGAGGATGTGGAGAAAGAGGAACACTCCTCCATTGTTGGTGGGGTTGCAGACTGATACAACCATTCTGGAAATCAGTCTGGAGGTTCCTCAGAAAATTGGACATTGAACTGCCTGAGGATCCAGCTATACCTCTCTTGGGCATATACCCAAAAGATGCTCCAACATATAACAAAGACATGTGCTCCACTATGTTCATAGCAGCCTTATTTATAATAGCCAGAAGCTGGAAAGAACCCAGATGCCCTTCAACAGAGGAATGGATACAGAAAATGTGGTACATCTACACAATGGAATATTACTCAGCTATCAAAAACAATGACTTTATGAAAATCGTAGGCAAATGGTTGGAACTGGAAAATACCATCCTGAGTGAGGTAACCCAATCACAGAAAAACACATGGTATGCACTCATTGATAAGTGGCTATTAGCCCAAATGCTTGAATTACCCTAGATGCCTAGAACACATGAAACTCAAGACGGATGATCAAAGTGTGAATGCTTCACTCCTTCTTTAAAAGGAGAACAAGAATACCCTTGGCAGGGAATAGAGAGGCAAAGATTAAAACAGAGACTGAAGGAGCACCCATTCAGAGCCTGCCCCTCATGTGGCCCATACATATACAGCCACCCTATTAGACAAGATGGATGAAGCAAAGAAGTGCAGGCCGACAGGAGCCAGATGTAGATCGCTCCTGAGAGACACAGCCAGAATACAGCAAACACAGAGGCGAATGCCAGCAGCAAACCACTGAACTGAGAATAGGACCCCCGTTGAAGGAATCAGAGAAAGAACTGGAAGAGGTTGAAGGGGCTCGAGACCCCATATGTACAACAATGCCAAGCAACCAGAGCTTCCAGGGACTAAGCCACTACCTAAAGACTATACATGGACTGACCTGGACTCTGACCTCATAGGTAGCAATGAATATCCTAGTAAGAGCACCAGTGGAAGGGGAAGCTCTGGGTCCTGCTAAGACTGAACCCCCAGTGAACTAGACTGTTGGAGGGAGGGCTGCAATTGGGGGAAGATGGGGAGGGGAACACCTATAGGGAAGGGGAGGGGGGAGGGGGATGTTTGCCCGGAAACCGGGAAAGGGAATAACACTCGAAATGTATATAAGAAATACTCAAGTTAATAAAAAAAAAAAAGTTTGACTAGTAAGAACAAGCTAAATAAAAAAAAAAAAAGAGTCCCAAGGACAAAAGGGTCAGATACACACCTGTCCACCTGTCCCCTGTTAGGAGACCCACAAAAACATAAAACCAATGACCATAACATACATTCAGAGGACGTAGGTAGACCCATGCAGGCCCCATGCTTGACTCTTCAGTGTATGTGATCCCCTACAAGCCTTGCTAAGTTGATTAGATAGGCCATGTTCTGGTATCCTTGAGCTTCGAGCTCTCTGACTCCTACAATCTTTCCTTCTACTCTCCACTGACCCACTCCACTTCCAAAGGGTTCTCTGAGCTCCAAAGGAGGGACCTGATGCAGTCCTCCAATTTAGACTCTCTCTCTCTCTCTCTCTCTCTCTCTCTCTCTCTCTCTCTCTCTCTCTCTCTCTCTCTTTTCACATGTCTGGCTGTGCGACTTTGCACCCACTCCCCTCTGCTGCCAGAGGAAGTCTTTCTGGTAATGACAATGACTATAGCAGAATATCATTAGGAATCGTTTCACTGATTTTTTTTTCTTAGTCATATTTGGTTCTACCTTAGGTCTCTGGGCTATCCAGTGTTCCTGCCCATCCAGGAAGTGTAGGGCACTGACCCCCTCTCATGGCATGGGCCTCAAGTTAAACTAAACGTTGATTGCCTACTCCCACAAACTCTGTGCCACCATTGCCCCAGCCCACCTTGCATGCAGGACAGAATGTAGGTGTGAGGATTTTGTGCCTCGGTTGGTATGCAAGGTTTCTCTTTCTGTAGTCCACAGAGTACCTTGTTATGCCACAAAGAGACTAGACCATAGGGGTGAAGGTCCCAGGCAGGCAGCAGTTCAACTTCCCTATGTTCAATGAGCTATGTGAAAGTTGTCCTTGAAAACGGGACCCCCACAGTCAGTTTTCAGAGAGTGACCTTCCCTGGCATCACCCTGTGTTGTTAAGGGATCTCCATGGGACTCCCCTCAACCATCAATTCAACCAAATATTACCCAGTTCCATCACTGGAAACCTTGCCTGGCAACAGAGATGGCCAGTTCAGATTCCATGTCCTTCATCACTAGGAGTCCTCAATATAGTCACCCTCATAGAGTCCAGAAGTGTCCACACCATGCACTCAATGTTCCAAATTCCAGTTGTCTCTCCTCACACTCCCTCCATCCATCTATTCTCCCCATACACACATGATCCCTCCATCCTCACCAATCCCCAGTTCACCTTAAAAACTTACTCTAATTCCCTCTTCCCAGGGAGTTCCATGTGCTCCCCAACCCCAGAGCCTTCCTCTTAACCTAACCTCTCTGGATCTCGGGATTGCAGTTTGATTTACTTAATAGGTAAAATCCACTCATAAGTGAACATATACCATATTTGTCTTTCTGGTTCTGGGTAACTGCACTCGAGATGATTTTTTTATACTTCCATTCATTTGATGCAAATTTCATAATGTCATTTTCTGACATCTAGTAATACTCCGTTGTGTAAATATACCACATTTTCTTTTTCTTTTCTTTTTTTTTTGAGTTAATCAAAACTTTTTATTCCAACATTTGAAAATATCATTTCATTCTCCTTAAGAAAAAAAAAACTTGAGCATTGTTTGCCACATCCTCGTTCAATTTTCTGTAAGTGCCTCATGTATTTGATGCTTCTTTGCTCTACTATTGATAAGTATACACAGGGTTGTGCTGCTTCTCTTAATTACATGGAAAAAATCAACTCTTATACCACATTTTCTTTATCCATTCTTCTGTTGAGGTACATCTGTTCTGTCTCTAATTTCTGGCTACTATGAATAAAACCACAAAAAGTATAATCGATCAAGTGTCCCTGTAATTGGACGGAACATCCTTTGAGTATATGCCAAAGAGTGATGTAGTTGGGACTGGAGGTAGATCAACTCCCATTTTTCTGAGGAATGCTCATATTGATTTCAATAGTGGCTGTACAACTTTGCACTTCTACCAGCAATGGAGGAATGTTGCCTTTGCTCCATATCTTTGCAAATGTAAAGTTATCACTTGTGTTATTGATTTTAACCATCAGGGTGTAAAATGGCATTTCAAAGCAGTTTTGCTGAGAACGGGACAAAGGTATCAGAAAAAGGACTGAAAGAGCTTGAAGGGGTTCGAGACCCCATATGAACAACAATGCCAACCAACCAGAGCTTCCAGTGACTAAACCACTACCCAAAGACTATACATGGGCTCCAACCTCATAGGTAGCAATGAATAGCCTAGTAAGGGCACCAGTGGAAGGGGAAGCCCTTGGTCCTGCGAAGACTGAACCCCCAGTGAACGTGATTGTTGGGGGGAGGGTGGTAAGGGGAGGAGGATGGGGAGGGGAACACCCATATAGAAGGGGGGGGAGAAGTTAGGGGAATGTTTGCTTGGAAACCGGTGAGGTAATAACAATTGAAATGTAAATAAGAAATTTATTTACTAAAGATTTAATAAAGATGGAGAAAAGAAAAAAATTTTAAAAAAAGAAGTGAACAATGACCAAAAAATAAATAAATAAAATAAAGTAGTTTTGATTTGTGTTTCCATGGTGGCTAAGGATGTTGAACATTTCTTTTAAGTGTTTCGCGGCCATTTGTGATTCCTCTCTTAAGAATTCTCTGTTTATGGTACAACCACTCTGGAAATCAGTCTGGAGGTTCCTCAGGAAATTGGACATTCCACTACCTGAGGACCCAGCTATACCTCTCTTGGGCATATACCCAAAAGATGCTCCAACATACAACAAAAACGCATCCTCTGATAAACAGTTCTCTGCACACAAATCCCGTGGGAGGGAGAGCTGAACCTTCAGAGAGGCAGACAAGTCTGGGAAACCAGAAGAGACTGCTCTCTGTACATACATCTCGGACGCCAGAGAAAAACACCAAAGGCCATCTGGAACCCTGGTGCACTGAAGCTCCCGGAAGGGGCCGCACAGGTCTTCCTGGTTGCTGCCGCCGCAGAGAGCCCTTGGGCAGCACCCCGCGAGCAAACTTGAGCCTCGGGACCACAGGTAAGACCAACTTGTCTGCTGCAAGAGAGCTGCCTGGTGAGATTGGGACACACAGAGGCAGAGTTCATCTAGGACCGGGCACGTCCTGTGTTTGCCGGAGGTCCCACGCCCGCGGATCCCGGCCCGCAGCAGCTCTCTGCTCCCAGACCCCGTGGGAAAGAGACCTCACTGCCTGGTCAGGTGGGCACTCCTGAGGCTGCAGAGCAGAAGAGACCACCAACACTGCCCACCCCTGCCCACATCCCTGGCCCAAGAGGAAACTGTATAAGGCCTCTGGGCTCCTGTGGGGGAGGGCCCAGGAGCGGCAGGACCCCTGCCTGAGACACCGCCAGAACCTGAGGGAAACAGACCGGATAAACAGTTCTCTGCACCCAAATCCCATGGGAGGGAGAGCTGAACCTTCAGAGAGGCAGACAAGCCTGGGAAACCAGAAGAGACTGCTCTCTGTACATACATCTCGGACGCCAGAGGAAAACACCAAAGGCCATCTGGAACCCTGGTGCACTGAAGCTCCTGGAAGGGGCGGCACAGGTCTTCCTGGTTGCTGCCACCACAGAGAGCCCTTGGGCAGCACCCCGCCTGGTGAACTCAAGACACAGGCCCACAGGAACAGCTGAAGACCTGCAGAGAGGAAAAACTACACGCCCGAAAGCAGAACACTCTGTCCCCATAACTGACTGAAAGAGAGGAAAACAGGTCTACAGCACTCCTGACACACAGGCTTATAGGACAGTCTAGCCACTGTCAGAAATAGCAGAACAAAGTAACACTAGAGATAATCTGATAGCGAGAGGCAAGTGCAGGAACCCAAGCAACAGAAACCAAGACTACATGGCATCATCGTGAAAAGCTCTCAGGGAGAACTTTCCCTCGGGATGGAGACCCTCCAACTCCAAAGACCAGACCGAGACACCACAGGATGCAATCAGCAAGAGGATTTGGTTTATTGTCGGGATACACAGGCACAGGCACCTGCGGGCGCTTCAGTCACTCAGGGACTGGCGCGCCCCACGGAACCAAGGATGGGCTTTTTATAGGATTCTGGGGAGCAGAAGCAAGCATACAGAAGCAGATGCATGGTTACAGGGATATAATTGGTGGATTCTAATGTAGCAAGGGTTTAGCCCGGGGGCAAGTTTCTTAGCTACCTTCCTGAAACATAACGGCTGACTCGGCCCCCCAAGGGTTCAGCCCGGGGGCAAGTTTCTTAGCTACCTTCTTGGAACATAACGACTGACTCGGCCCCCCACCAGGGTGTGGGACCTCTCCCGGGGCTTTTTTTTCATTGTCAGGTGCTCAACTGAAGTCGTCCTGTTGCCAGGCCTTCAACCAAACACATCCTGCTTGGCAGCCGCTGTGTACTCAGTGTTCTAACCTTTCCCTGAACCAGTCATCTTAAGTACAGCCTTGCAAAATGGCGTTACTGCTGCTAAGCTGGGGTCTTTCATTCCCCCATTTTTTTTTGTTAACTTTGAGTGAAATCTTTCACTCGACTTGGTCAAGAAATTTCTGTCTGGTGGGGGCTTATTCCCCCACTGACTCTAGGCCACAAAAGGGCTAGGAGGAGCCACGTAGGAGTTTTAACTTTAAGGGGTTTGGAGTGCGCTGAACTCTCCATGTCTGGGGTGTAGTGTTGTGATTAGTCAATTCCTCAGACCGGACTGCCTTGACGTGTGGTGCGTGGATCTAAGCCGAGACTCCGTCTACCTTTAGGGCGGTCGGGGTAGTCAGGAGGACGGTGTAGGGTCCTTTCCACCGTGGCTCGAGATTCTTGGTCTGGTGTCTGCGCACCCACACGGTGTCTCCAATCTGGAACGGGTGTGGCACCACCGGATGCTCAAGCTTGTCCTGGTAAGCAGCGGCCAAAGGTCTCCAGACGTCTCTCTGTACAATCTGTAGGGCCTGTAAATGGGCCCTCAGAGAAGGGCTGTCAGCAAAATCAGCAATGTTTGAATCAAAGAAATGGACAAATGGGGGTGGTGCTCCATATATTATTTTAAAAGGAGTTAGACCATGGGGGCCCGGGGTATTCCGGGCCCGATATAGAACTAGGGGAAGGAGGGCCACCCAATCCTTTGAGCCAGTTGCAAGCGTAAGTTTGGATAAAGTCTCCTTAATTGTTCTATTCATGTGTTTTACCTGACCTGAACTCTGGGGTCTATAGGCACAATGTAATTTCTAATCAATCCCCAGCAATTTGGCCACCAACTGACTTACTTGGGAGACGAAAGCGGGCCCATTGTCCGACCCCAATGCTTGAGGCATGCCATACCTGGGAAAGATTTCCTCGAGGAGCTTCTTGGTGACCATTTTGTAGTCTCGTGTTTTGTGGGGAAGGCTTCGACCCATCCTGAGAAGGTGTCTACAAACACTAGGAGATACTTGTATCCATATATACCTGGTTTAATTTCAGTAAAATCAATTTCCCAATGGATGTTGGGACGGTGTCCCCTAGGACGAACTCCTTGTCCAATCATGGTCCTTCCCGGGTTAACCTGAGCGCACACTTTGCAACTCTCAGTCACCTTTTGTATCGCTTTGTCCCGATTCAAAAAACACAGATTTATCTCTTCCCGATCTAGTAAGGTTTTCATCTTCTTAAACCCCAAATGGGTTAATTTATGTAAAAAGGAGATCAATTCAAAAGTCCTTTGTAGACCCACTGTTTTAGTTGAGGGTGGTAAATGGCCCCCATTTTTTTAGGAGCTCTATGTCCTCATGGGCATAAACCCAACTGGTTTGTCCCACTGGTGGGGGCGTGGGTTGGTCTGGGCTATTTAAGGGCAAGATTTGTTTGCTCATGGCCTCTTCTCGTGCCGTGGCATCGGCCAGCCGGTTTCTTCGTGCCTCTGGGTTGTGCCCTTTCTGGTGTCCTGGACAATGTATAATACTCGGTCTTTTGGGCAAGAATAGGGCTTCTAAGAGGGCCAGAATTTTAGCCTTATTTTTAATATCTTTACCCTCAGATGTGAGCAGCCCCCGCCTCCGGTAGATCTCCCCGTGGATGTGTGCCGTGGCAAAGGCATAATGGCTGTCTGTATATATATTTAGCCTCTTACCTTTTGTCATCTTGAGCGCCTGAGTCAAGGCGATGAGTTCAGCCCGTTGTGCGGAGGTACCAGCAGGCAGGGCTTTCGCCCAAATCACTTTGTCCTCCGTAGTGACCGCAGCTCCAGCCTTTCGCTCTCCCTCTGCCAAGAAGCTGTTGTCATCCGTGTACCATGTGTGGTCAGCATTCTGAAGAGGCTGGTCCGATAGGTCCGGCCTGGTTCCATGTACTTCTGCGAGGATTTGTAGGCAGTCATGCTGTTTTGCCTCCTCTGGTAGAGGAAGCAAGGTGGCAGGATTGAGGGCGACTACGGGCCCAAACTGAACCCGTTCTGCATCCAGTAACAAGGCTTGGTAGTGGGTCATGCGGGAATTAGAGAGCCAGCGGTCTGGGGGCTGCTTTACCAAGGCCTCCACTGCGTGGGGTGCTAGGATGGTGAGTGGCTGTCCCAAAGTCAATTTTCTAGTGTCCTTGATCAGGACAGCAATAGCAGCCACCATCCTTAGGCACGGTGGCCAGCCGGAGGCCACAGGGTCCAATTTCTTAGACAGGTAGGCCACAGGGCGTTTCTAGGGTCCCAACCTTTGTGTTAGGACCCCTTTAGCATACCTCTGTTTCTCATCGATGAACAGTTACTGAGCAAATTGTAAGGGTTTAGAACAGTCAGATGAATATCTTCTATCCTCTTGTTGACCTCTCTCAAGTCTTGTATTGTTTCTCACCAGTAGCTCCTTGTACCCAGGCCGTCCCGTCGCTGAGTTGTCCTGAAGCTTGGGTGAGGACTGAATGCTGGGCTCCTGAGTCTACCAGGAAAGTAACCGGCTGCCCCCCAACTTTAAGCGTTACCCTGGGCTCGGGGGGGGGGGGGCGCTCCTGGCCCTGACCTCCCTAATCTTTATCTAGAGCCAAGAGGGAGGTTTGTGGTCGAGGCTTTCGGGGTCCGCCAGGCTTCTTGGGGCACTCTCTGGCCCAGTGCCCTTTCTCTTTGTAATAGGCACATTGATCTTTATCCAGCTTCAGCCCCTTTCGAGCTCCCCCCTATCTCCCTTCCTTTCTTGGCCCTGAACTACGGCGGCCAAGATTCGACTCAATTCTTTGTTTTTGTTTTTTTATCTCTCTCTTACTAAAAAATCTTTTCAGCTTCTTTAAGTAAATCCTGTAATGTATAGCCCTGCAAATTTTTTAACCTCTGTAACTTAGTCTTGATATCTGGAGCAGCCTGCCAGATGAAGGACATAGAGACACTCGTCATTTGTCCTGGGTCATCTGGGTCATAGGGAGTGTACATACGGTAGGCCTCCTTAAGTCTCTCTAGAAAGGTGGAGGGAGTTTCCCCTGCTTCCTGTAATACCTGTTTTACCTGAGCCAAATTAGTATGGCATCGTATAGCCCCTCGGAGACCCGCTAGAAGCAACTGGTGATAAAGGCGTAGGTGTCCCTTACCTTCAGCTGTATTAAAATCCCAGTTTGGTCTCTTAAGTGGGAATGTAGCATCAATTTTCTCAGGCAGCTGGGTGGGACGCCCATCATCTCCCAGAACATGCTTTCTGGCCTCTAGGAACACTCTTTGTTTTTTTTCTGAGGTTAAGAGGGCCTGTAAGAGCTGTTGGCAGTCATCCCAAGTAGGCTGGTGGGTAAGTAAAACAGATTCTATTAGGTCGATGAGTGCCACCGGATCTTTGGAGAAAGAAGGGTTGTGTTGTTTCCAATTGTAAATGTCAGCTGCTGAAAACGGCCAGTATTGGGTCTGGCCACCGGTTCCCTGTCTAAGTGGGAAAGCCTGGGAGGCTGAATCTGGCATCACCTCGCGCTTATTGCCCAATCTCCCTGCGACAGGGGAGAAACCCTTATCAGACTGTGGCCCGGCAACTGATCTGGCCGGCGGCTCTGCCTCCTCCGTTTTAGCCGGGCCTGTCAGAGAGAAGATCTATGAGAGGGGAGTTTGGGTCTGCCGGAAGGACAGGTTTCTTGGAAGGCTCTGATTTCACAAAGGTAGAGACTGTCCCATGTTAGTTCTAAGGAAGATTAGGACACAGAGAAAACAAACAACATGAACAGTAAAACAAACAACAGACAGGCATGCTGCACGGCTTTGGTACCAAACTGAGCAAAAAGTCAGATGGAGGTGGCCAAGGTCCGGGGCCCTCTGAAAGCCAAAAATACAGACAGAGGTGCCATAAGTCCCGATCCTCCTCCTCTAACCAGAGTCCCAGATTGGGCCCCGAAAAGTCGGGCCCCTAACACCCTTGGAACGTCTTCCAGGGCTGCGGGGCGAGAAGTCCGAGCTCCTCAGCTCCTTCTTCGTCCCGCCCAAATTCCAAACAACCTGGCTGAGCGCTCACAGAACAGACCTGGCTGAGCGCTCACAGAACAGACAGAATAAGGCAGAATGAGACAGAATCAGACAGACGCCGGCCGGCTTCCCTCCCAGTGGGTGGTCGGTGGTCCCTGGGTGGAGGATCTCCTTTCCCGGCCAACGCACCAAATGAAAAGCTCTCAGGGAGAACTTTCCCTCGGGATGGAGACCCTCCAACTCCAAAGACCAGACTGAGACACCACAGGATGCAATCAGCAAGAGGATTTGGTTTATTGTCGGGATACACAGGCACAGGCACCTGCGGGCGCTTCAGTCACTCGGGGACTGGCGCGCCCCACGGAACCAAGGATGGGCTTTTTATAGGATTCTGGGGAGCAGAAGCAAGCATACAGAAGCAGATGCATGGTTACAGGGATATAATTGGTGGATTCTAATGTAGCAAGGGTTTAGCCCGGGGGCAAGTTTCTTTTTTTTTTTTTTTTTTTTGACATTTTTTTTTTTTTTATTAACTTGAGTATTTCTTATATACATTTCGAGTGTTATTCCCTTTCCCGGTTTCCGGGCAAACATCCCCCTCCCCCCTCCCCTTCCTTATGGGTGTTCCCCTCCCAACCCTCCCCCCATTGCCGCCCTCCCCCCATAGACTAGTTCACTGTGGGTTCAGTCTTAGCAGGACCCAGGGCTTCCCCTTCCACTGGTGCTCTTACTAGGATATTCATTGCTACCTATGGGGTCAGAGTCCAGGGTCAGTCCATGTATAGTCTTTAGGTAGTGGCTTAGTCCCTGGAAGCTCTGGTTGCTTGGCATTGTTGTACTTTTGGGGTCTCGAGCCCCTTCAAGCTCTTCCAGTTCTTTCTCTGATTCCTTCAATAGGGGACCTATTCTCAGTTCAGTGGTTTGCTGCTGGCATTCGCCTCTATATTTGCTGTATTCTGGCTGTGTCTCTCAGGAGCGATCTACATCCGGCTCCTGTCGGTCTGCACTTCTTTGCTTCATCCATCTTGTCTAATTGGGTGGCTGTATATGTATGGGCCACATGTGGGGCAGGCTCTGAATGGGTGTTCCTTCAGTCTCTGTTTTAATCTTTGCCTCTCCCTTCCCTGCCAAGGGTATTCTTTTTCCTCATTTAAAGAAGGAGTGAAGCATTCACATTTTGATCATCCGTCTTGAGTTTCGTTTGTTCTAGGGATCTAGGGTAATTCAAGCATTTGGGCTAATAGCCACTTATCAATGAGTGCATACCATGTATGTCTTTCTGTGATTGGGTTAGCTCACTCAGGATGATATTTTCCAGTTCCAACCATTTGCCTACGAATTTCATAAACTCGTTGTTTTTGATAGCTGAGTAATATTCCATTGTGTAGATGTACCACATTTTCTGTATCCATTCCTCTGTTGAAGGGCATCTGGGTTCTTTCCAGCTTCTGGCTATTATAAATAAGGCTGCGATGAACATAGTGGAGCACGTGTCTCTTTTATATGTTGAGGCATCTTTTGGGTATATGCCCAAGAGAGGTATAGCTGGATCCTCAGGCAGTTCAATGTCCAATTTTCTGAGGAACCTCCAGACTGATTTCCAGAATGGTTTTACCAGTCTGCAATCCCACCAACAATGGAGGAGTGTTCCTCTTTCTCCACATCCTCGCCAGCATCTGCTGTCACCTGAGTTTTTGATCTTAGCCAATCGCACTGGTGTGAGGTGAAATCTCAGGGTTGTTTTGATTTGCATTTCCCTTATGACTAAAGATGTTGAACATTTCTTTAGGTGTTTCTCAGCCATTCGGCATTCCTCAGCTGTGAATTCTTTGTTTAGCTCTGAACCCCATTTTTTAATAGGGTTATTTGTTTCCCTGCGGTCTAACTTCTTGAGTTCTTTGTATATTTTGGAAATAAGGCCTCTATCTGTTGTAGGATTGGTAAAGATCTTTTCCCAATCTGTTGGTTGCCGTTTTGTCCTAACCACAGTGTCCTTTGCCTTACAGAAGCTTTGCAGTTTTATGAGATCCCATTTGTCGATTCTTGATCTTAGAGCATAAGCCATTGGTGTTTTGTTCAGGAAATTTTTTCCAGCGGGGGCAAGTTTCTTAGCTACCTTCCTGAAACATAAGGACTGACTCGGCCCCCCAAGGGTTCAGCCTGGGTGCAAGTTTCTTAGCTACCTTCTTGGAACATAACGACTGACTCGGCCCCCCACCAAGGTGTGGGACCTCTCCCGGGGCTTTTTTTTCATTGTCAGGTGTTCAACCGAAGTCGTCCTGTTGCCAGGCCTTCAACCAAACACATCCTGCTTGGCAGCCGCTGTGTACTCAGTGTTCTAACCTTTCCCTGAACCAGTCATCTTAAGTACAGCCTTGCAAAATGGCGTTACTGCTGCTAGGCTGGGGTCTTTCAATCGGAGCCCAATTCTCCCACCAAAACAAACATGGAATATCCAAACACGCGAGAAAAGCAAGATCTAGTTTCAAAATCATATTTGATCATGATGCTGGAGGACTTCACAAAAGATGTGAAGAACTCCCTTAGAGAACAAGTAGAAGCCTACAGAGAGGAATCGAAAAAATCCCTGAAAGAATTCCAGGAAAACACAACCAAACAGTTGAAGGAATTAAAAATGGAAATAGAAGCAATCAAGAAAGAACACATGGAAACAACCCTGGATATAGAAAACCAAAGGAAGAGACAAGGAGCCGTAGATACAAGCATCACCAACAGAATACAAGAGATGGAAGAGAGAATCTCAGGAGCAGAAGATTCCATAGAAATCATTGACTCAACTGTCAAAGATAATGTGAAGCAGAAAAAGCTACTGGTCCAAAACATACAGGAAATCCAGGACTCAATGAGAAGATCAAACCTAAGGATAATAGGTATAGAAGAGAGTGAAGACTCCCAGCTCAAAGGACCAGTAAATATCTTCAACAAAATCATAGAAGAAAACTTCCCTAACCTAAAAAAAGAGATACCCATAGGCATACAAGAAGCCTACAGAACTCCAAATAGATTGGACCAGAACAGAAACACCTCCCGTCACATAATAGTCAAAACACCAAACGCACAAAATAAAGAAAGAATATTAAAAGCAGTAAGGGAAAAAGGTCAAGTAACATATAAAGGCAGACCTATCAGAATCACACCAGACTTCTCGCCAGAAACTATGAAGGCCAGAAGATCCTGGACTGATGTCATACAGACCCTAAGAGAACACAAATGCCAGCCCAGGTTACTGTATCCTGCAAAACTCTCAATTAACATAGATGGAGAAACCAAGATATTCCATGACAAAACCAAATTTACACAATATCTTTCTACAAATCCATCACTACAAAGGATAATAAATGGTAAAGCCCAACATAAGGAGGCAAGCTATACCCTAGAAGAAGCAAGAAACTAATCGTCTTGGCAACAAAACAAAGAGAATGAAAGCACACAAACATAACCTCACATCCAAATATGAATATAATGGGAAGCAATAATCACTATTCCTTAATATCTCTCAACATCAATGGCCTCAACTCCCCAGTAAAAAGACATAGATTAACAAACTGGATACGCAACGAGGACCCTGCATTCTGCTGCCTACAGGAAACACACCTCAGAGACAAAGACAGATATTACCTCAGAATAAAGGCTGGAAAACAATTTTCCAAGCAAATGGTCAGAAGAAGCAAGCTGGAGTAGCCATTCTAATATCAAATAAAATCAATTTTCAACTAAAACTCATCAAAAAAGATAAGGAAGGACACTTCATATTCATCAAAGGAAAAATTCACCAAGATGAACTCTCAATCCTAAATATCTATGCCCCAAATACAAGGGCACCTACATATGTAAAAGAAACCTTACTAAAGCTCAAAACACACATTGCACCTCACACAATAATAGTGGGAGATTTCAACACCCCACTCTCATCAATGGACATATCGTGGAAACAGAAATTAAACAGAGATGTAGACAGACTAAGAGAAGTCATGAGCCAAATGGACTTAACAGATATTTATAGAACATTCTATCCTAGAGCAAAAGGATATACCTTCTTCTCAGCTCCTCATGGTACTTTCTCCAAAATTGACCATATAATTGGTCAAAAAACAGGCCTCAACAGGTACAGAAAGATAGAAATAATCCCATGCGTGCTATCGGACCACCACGGCCTAAAACTGGTCTTCAATAACAACCAAGGAAGAATGCCAACATATACTTGGAAATTGAACAATGAACTCAATGATAACCTGGTCTAGGAAGAAATAAAGAAAGAAATTAAAAACTTTTTAGAATTTAATGAAAATGAAGGTACAACATACCCAAACTTATGGGACACAATGAAAGCTGTGCTAAGAGGAAAACTCATAGCGCTGAGTGCCTGCAGAAAGAAACAGGAAAGAGCATATGTCAGCAGCTTGACAGCACACCTAAAAGCTCTAGAACAAAAAGAAGCAAATACACCCAGGAGGAGTAGAAGGCAGGAAATAATCAAACTCAGAGCTGAAATCAACCAAGTAGAAACAAAAAGGACCATAGAAAGAATCAACAGAACCAAAAGTTGGTTCTTTGAGAAAAATCAACAAGATAGATAAACCCTTAGCCAGACTAATGAGAGGACACAGAGAGTGCGTCCAAATTAACAAAATCAGAAATGAAAAGGGAGACATAACTACAGATTCAGAGGAAATTCAAAAAATCATCAGATCTTACTATAAAAACCTGTATTCAACAAAACTTGAAAATCTACAGGAAATGGACAATTTCCTAGACAGATACAAGGTACCGAAGTTAAATCAGGAACAGATAAACCAGTTAAACAACCCCATAACTCCTAAGGAAATAGAAGCCGTCATTAAAGGTCTCCCAACCAAAAAGAGCCCAGGTCCAGACGGGTTTAGTGCAGAATTCTATCAAACCTTCATAGAAGAACTCGTACCAATATTATCCAAACTATTCCACAAAATTGAAACAGATGGATCACTACCGAATACCTTCTATGAAGCCACAATTACTCTTATACCTAAACCACACAAAGACACAACAAAGAAAGAGAACTTCAGACCAATTTCCCTTATGAATATCGACGCAAAAATACTCAACAAAATTCTGGCAAACCGAATCCAAGAGCACATCAAAACAATCATCCACCATGACCAAGTAGGCTTCATCCCAGGCATGCAGGGATGGTTTAATATATGGAAAACCATCAACGTGATCCATTATATAAACAAACTGAAAGAACAAAACCACATGATCATTTCATTAGACGCTCAGAAAGCATTTGACAAAATTCAACACCCCTTCATGATAAAAGTCCTGGAAAGAATAGGAATTCAAGGCCCATACCTGAACATAGTAAAAGCCATATACAGCAAACCAGTTGCTAACATTAAACTAAATGGAGAGAAGCTTGAAGCAATCCCACTAAAATCAGGGACTAGACAAAGCTGCCCACTCTCTCCCTACTTATTCAATATAGTTCTTGAAGTCCCAGCCAGAGCAATCAGACAACAAAAGGAGGTCAAGGGGATACAGATCAGAAAAGAAGAAGTCAAAATATCACTATTTGCAGATGATATGATAGTATATTTAAGTGATCCCAAACGTTCCACCAGAGAACTGCTAAAGCTGATAGACAACTTCAGCAAAGTGGCTGGGTATAAAATTAACTCAAAAAAATCAGTTGCCTTCCTCTATACAAAAGAGAAACAAGCCGAGAAAGAAATTAGGGAAACGACACCCTTCATAATAGACCCAAATAATATAAAGTACCTCGGTGTGACTTTAACCAAGCAAGTAAAAGATCTGTACAATAAGAACTTCAAGACACTGAGGAAAGAAATTGAAGAAGACCTCAGAAGATGGAAAGATCTCCCATGCTCATGGATTGGCAGGATTAATATAGTAAAAATGGCCATTTTACCAAAAGCAATCTACAGATTCAATGCAATCCCCATCAAAATACCAATCCAATTCTTCAAAGAGTTAGACAAAACAATTTGCAAATTCTTCTGGAATAACAAAAAACCCAGGATAGCTAAAGCTATCCTCAACAATAAAAGGACTTCAGGGGGAATCACTATCCCTGAACTCAAGCAGTACTACAGAGCAATAGTGATAAAAACTGCATGGTATTGGTACAGAGACAGACAGATAGACCAATGGAATAGAAATGAAGACCCAGAAATGAACCCACACACCTATGGTCACTTGATTTTTGACAAAGGAGCCAAAACCATCAAATGGAAAAAAGATAGCATTTTCAGCAAATGGTGCTGGTTCAACTGGAGGTCAACATGTGGAAGAATGAAGATCGATCCATGCTTATCACCCTGTACAAAGCTTAAGTCCAAGTGGATCAAGGACCTCCACATCAAACCAGACACACTCAAACTAATAGAAGAAAAACTAGGGAAGCATCTGGAACACATGGGCACTGGAAAAAATTTCCTGAACAAAACACCAATGGCTTATGCTCTAAGATCAAGAATCAACAAATGGGATCTCATAAAACTGCAAAGCTTCTGTAAGGCAAAGGACACTGTGGTTAGGACAAAACGGCAAACAACAGATTGGGAAAAGATCTTTACCAATCCTACAACAGATAGAGGCCTTATATCCAAAATATACAAAGAACTCAAGAAGTTAGACCGTAAGGAAACAAATAACCCTATTAAAAAATGGGGTTCAGAGCTAAACAAAGAATTCACAGCTGAGGAATGCCAAATGGCTGAGAAACACCTAAAGAAATGTTCAACATCTTTAGTCATAAGGGAAATGCAAATCAAAACAACCCTGAGATTTCACCTCACACCAGTGAGAATGGCTATGATCAAAAACTCAGGGGACAACAGATGCTGGCGAGGGTGTGGAGAAAGAGGAACACTCCTCCATTGTTGGTGGGATTGCAAACTGGTACAACCATTCTGGAAATCAGTCTGGAGGTTCCTCAGAAAATTGGACATTGAACTGCCTGAGGATCCAGCTATACCTCTCTTGGGCATATACCCAAAAGATGCCCCAACATATAAAAAAGGCACGTGCTCCACTATGTTCATTGCAGCCTTATTTATAATAGCCAGAAGCTGGAAAGAACCCAGATGCCCTTCAACAGAGGAATGGATACAGAAAATGTGGTACATCTACACAATGGAATATTACTCAGCTATCAAAAACAATGACTTTATGAAATTCGTAGGCAAATGGTTGGAACTGGAAAATATCATCCTGAGTGAGCTAACCCAATCACAGAAAGACATACATGGTATGCACTCATTGATAAGTGGCTATTAGCCCAAATGCTTGAATTACCCTAGATGCCTAGAACACATGAAACTCAAGACGGATGATCAAAATGTGAATGCTTCACTCCTTCTTTAAAAGGGGAACAAGAATACCCTTGGCAGGGAAGAGAGAGGCAAAGATTAAAACAGAGAATGAAGGAACACCCATTCAGAGCCTGCCCCACATGTGGCCCATACATATACAGCCACCCAATTAGACAAGATGGATGAAGCAAAGAAGAGCAGACCGACAGGAGCCGGATGTAGATTGCTCCTGAGAGACACAGCCAGAATACAGCAAATACAGAGGCGAATGCCAACAGCAAACCACTGAACTGAGAATAGGACCCCCGTTGAAGGAATCAGAGAAAGAACTGGAAGAGCTTGAAGGGGCTCGAGACCCCAAAAGTACAACAATGCTAAGCAACCAGAGCTTCCAGGGACTAAGCCACTACCTAAAGACTATACATGGACTGACCCTGGACTCTGACCTCATAGGTAGCAATGAATATCCTAGTAAGAGCACCAGTGGAAGGAGAAGCCCTGGTTCCTGCTAAGACTGAACCCCCAGTGAACTAGACTGGTGGGGGGAGGGCGGCAATGGGGGGAGGGTTGGGAGGGGAACACCCATAAGGAAGGGGAGGGGGGAGGGGGATGTTTGCCCGGATACCAGGAAAGGGAATAACACTTGAAATGTATATAAGAAATACTCAAGTTAATAAAAAAAAAAAAAAACGCATCCTCTACTATGTTCATAGCAGCCTTATTTATAATAGCCAGAAGCTGGAAAGAACTCAGATGTCCTTCAACAAAGGAATGGATACAGAACATGTGGTACATCTACACAATGGAGTACTATTCAGCTATCAAAAACAATGACCTCATGAAATCCATAGGCAAATGGAATGAACTAGAAAATATCATCCCAAGTGAGGTAACCCAATCACAGAAAAACACACTTGGTATGTACTCACTGATAAGTGGATATTAGCCCAAAAGCTGGAACTACCCAAGATGCAATCCACAGACCACAGGAAGCTCAAGAAGAAGGATGACCAATATGCAGATGCTCCCACTCCTTCTTAAAAGGGGAAAAAATATTCATAGGAGGGGATATGGAAGCAAAGTTTAGAGCAGAGACTCAAGAAACAGCCATTCAGAGTCCGCCCCACATGTGGCCCATATATATACAGCCACCAAAACTACATAAGATTGATGAAGCTAGAAAATGCATGCTGAAACAGACCGGATATAGATCTCTCCTGAGAGACACATCCAGAGCATGTCCAATACAGAGGTCAATGCTAGCAGCAAACCACTGAACTGAGAACAGGACTCCCTTGGGGGGAATTAGAGGAAGGATTGAAAGAGTTGAAAGAGCTTGCAACCCCATAAGAACAATGCCTACCAACCAGAGCTTCCAGGGACTAAACCACTACCAAAAGACTATACATGGACTGACCCAGGGCTCCAACTGCATATGTAACAGAGAATAGCCTTGTTGGGGCACCAGTGGAAAGGGAAGCCCTTGGTCCTGCCAAGGTCGCACCCCAGTGCAGAGGAATATGGGGGAGGGCAATAAGGGGGATGTATAGGGGGAATACCTGTATGGGGGAGGGGGAGGGAGTGGGGGGGTTTATGAACAGGAAACCGGGAAAGGGAATAACATTTGAAATGTAAATAAAGAAATATATCTAATAAAAAAAGAATTCTCTGTTTAGATCTGTACCTCATTTTTTTAAAATTGAATAATTTGGTTTTTTGATATCTAGTTACTTAAATTCTTTATATATTATACCTGTATCAGATATAGAGTTGGTAAAAATATTTCCCCATCCTGTTAGCACTCTGTCTAAATGATGGTGTGTTTTGGATTACAGAAGCTTTTAGTTTCATAAGGTTCCATTTGTTAATTGTTGATAGTGTGCTAAGATCACTGCTCTATCAGTGTTCTGTACAGAAAATTGTCTCTGAACAAAATAGATGAATTTATACCTGGGACTTCAGTTTGAGTCCACTGATCGACATAAATTTTTATGCATGTGCTTCCTTTCTTTTGCTTTTGCTGGTATGAGACTATTTATTTCTTGTGTTTTCATGGGTGTAGTTAGTTAACCTCCTTGGGTTAGAGTTTTCCTTCCAATACCTGCTGTAGAGATAGATCTGTAGATAAATTTAGTTTAAATTTGACTTTATCATAGAATATTCTATTTTCTCCATCTGTTGTGACTGAAAGTTTTGCTGCATACAGAATTCTGAGCTGGCATCTGTGGTGTCTTAGAGTCTAAACGCCCTTCTGGCTTTTAGAATGTTCATTAAGAAGTCTGCTGTATTAGGTCTGACTTTATAAGTTATCTGCTTTTTTTCCCTTGCAGCTTTTCATATTTTCTTTGTTCTTTATGTTTAATGTTTTGATTAATATGTGGGAGAGGACATTCTTTTATGATCCAATATAGCTGTTGTTCTGTAAGCCTCTGTGCCTTTATAGGCATCACCATCTTTAGAAGAAGTTTTTCTTCTATAATGTTCTTGAAAATATTTTCTGGGCCTTTGAGCCAGAATTATTCTTCTTCCCCTAGTCCTACTATTTGTGGGTTTGGTCCTTTCATATTGTCTCAGATTTTTGGGATGTTTTGTGTCAGGAACTTTTTTAGTTTTAATGTTTTTGTTGTAAGATGCATCCATTTCTTCTGTCATATCTTCAGTTCCTGAGATTCTCTCTTCCATCTCTCATATTTTGTTAGTAAAGCTTGTCCCTATAGTTTCTGTCACATTACTAAAGTTTTCATTTCCAGAATTCCATTTTCTTTTATTTATTGTTTCTATTTCCATTTTCTGGTCTTGAACAGTTTCATTTGTTTCCTTCAATAGTTTGTTTGTTTGTTTGTTCGTTTGTTTGTTTGTTTTCTTGTCTTTCTTTAAAGGATTTATTCATTTCCTCCAATTGTTTGTATTTTCCTGACTTCCTTCAGGGACTTTATTCATTTCCTCTTTAAGAACCTCTACCATCTCAGTTAGTTGTAAGATCTTTTTCTTGTACTTCAGCTATGTTGGAATATTCAGGGCATGGTGTAGTGGGATGGTTGACTTCTGAGGGCAACATATTCCCCCGGCTGTTCTTGATTGCCTTATGCTGGCATCTAGGCATCAGGTTTGAGATAATTATAGATGCAGGTGCTGACTTCTGGGTTTGTCTTTACTCAGTGGGTGTTTCATTCCTTGGCTTCCATTTCCTCTAAGGATCTTTCTGAGGGTGCTGGCTGTGTGTTGCCTCCTTTACTGGCCTGCTTGGTTAGTGTATTCATGGGGAATGCTTGCTGGTGTTAGAGGCTGGGGGAAGAGGAGGCCAGGGGAAGATGATTTGTTGTTGCAGCACATGTGTGACCTGATAATTGGGTCTTGAGGAACAGAAGTGAATGGAGGTCTTTGAGCAGCCTACCTGGTCATCTGGTAGGTATGGCCTGTGATTGAATAGGGGGTGTCTGTCCAAGTGAAAGGCTAGTGAAGAAGCAGGAAGGGAAGGATAGGAAAGCAATGGTCTATGGGATCCACAGGAAATGTGGACAGGGAGGAAGGGAAGCTGCCGTTGGTGTTGTGTTGCAGCTCTAGAGTTAGAGTTAGGTCTGGGTAGCAGAGAGTCCCCTTGGCTAATTTTAAATATTTCTTGTCATAGCCCTCTTTAGGTTTATTTTGTTGTGTATGTACAAGGTAATTGAGTAATTTCTTAGCCCCCCAAAATGAGTCCCCCTGTTTAGTTGATTTGATATCAGTTATTACCAAAGGGAAATAGATTGGCCCTCTTCTGACTGGAAAGATGTAGCTGTTCTAATATGTTTCTGCCATTTTCTTCCTTCTACAGTGACAGATCTGACCTAGGGAGTTTTGTTTTACAAAGCAATCTTCACTTTCTGAGCTAAGAATAAAAGAAACTCATTAACAAAAGATACAGAAGTCAAGAAAGCAAAAACAGAATAGAGAACAGACAGGAATGTTTCAGACCTAAGGTGAGCACAAAGTTCTTGTTTCCAATGGGCCCCTCCAGCACCTATTAGAGAAATGAGACTAAAGTCGATTTGCATGAGATCAAAGGGAAGACGAGGGTACACAGCATTTACTACTTTCTCCAGCTTTTTCATGCCTTATCCACTCTTATAGGCTCAGATCTTGGTAAGAGAAATGCCTGTGTGATCTAAAAATAAAGAAAAAGGTATGCTGAAAACCTGCATTAGCCTAACATCAAGAACCCAAAGAAGAATATCTGAGTCAGAGACAGACATGGTCGAAGCCAGGGAAGCGCCAAGTACTCCCTACCAGCTCTAAGTTAAGGCTGTGTCCCTTCTGAGGGCAGCCAGTCTAACAATGTGAAGAAAATACATCATGAACTAGGAGGTGTTTGGTAGAACTAGAAAGCACATTTTAGATCACCCCCAGGGGTCGGGGGTTACTAAGGTACAAAGGCCAGAGAAATCAGAAGCTAAAGACTTGTGTTATTTCCACTGCTATGACCCTTTCAAACTCTAAGCACATATGATCTGAATAAAGAAATTTCTTGAGAAAGTATTAGAAACATTCCCACCTGAGTGGAAAAAAAGAAAAAAGAAAGAAGAAAGGACATGACTGCTCCTAGGTAAGGTGGAAGAGAAGGTTTATTGCAGAGTTGTAGGAGAGCATAGCCAGAGACAGAGACATCAAGGAGTGGAGATGATCCTAAGCTGGGCCATGTGAGGACAGTAAAGAGAAAGGGGACAACCAGGAGAGTGAAAGGTAAATAAAAAAGGCCAATCAAAATGGCTGGATTACATAGGGAAGGGCAGCCAGCCACTGGGCTGGAGAAGTTTAGGCTAGGGGAAGCAAAGAGCAAAGAATTGAACAAAGGGCAGGATTTACATAGGATTTCTTAGGGGGTGGAGCTTTTCAGCGCACAGATTTCCAAAGTGCAGATTGGTAGGGTTTCAAGTCCTGAGGTTGGGGAGCTCAGCGATTGGTGGTTTATTGTGCAAAGGTCAAGGATTAATGGGTTTTCCTGCTCACAGATTGGTGACTTTTTTTCACCCTCTTTTGTCTGCATCGGCCTATGGATTAGGATGGAAAGACCGTCCCAGATGCAGGAGGCTTTGGCTAAGTCACCATCACAGCTGAGCTGCTTGGGAAAGTGCAGCCACTGTGACAGTTCCTGTGGTGGTTCCTCATGACAGCTACAGGATGAAGTGAGAAAGGGTGTGAAGCTGTTTGACAGGTACCATCATTTTGACAAGTAAAGCTGTTTTGACCACACCTGTGGGGCTTTCCTCAGGGACTACGGTCTTTTTTTTTAAGATTTATTTGTTTGTTTTATGTAAGTCCACGGTACACTGTCATTGTCTTCAGACACACCAGAAGATCGGGTTCCATTACTGATGGTTGTGAGCCACCATGTGGTTGCCGGGAAGTGAACTCAGCACCTCTGGAAGAGCAGTCAGGGCTCTTAACCGCTGAGCCAACTCTCCAGCCGGGGACTACAGTCTTATATCAGATATCCTGCATATCAGATAGTAACATTACTATTTATCACAGTAGCAAAATCGCAGATGTAAAGTAGCAAAGAAATAATTTTATGGTTGGGTCTCACCTCTACATGAGGAACTGTATTAAAGAAATGCAGCATTAGGAAGGTTGAGAACCACTGACCTGGAGGAAGTGGTGCTGAGGTCATTTGAATACTTTTTGAACAGCTTGACTTACTATCTGATGCAAATAAGAAATTCCACAAGACTATGAATCTTAGCAAAGCAATTGTTCCCTGCTTTGGGGTTTGGTGTTCTGTCCTCGGTTATGGATGAATAACCGTTTCAATCAAGTTGTTTCTCTTGTTGCTCTGAGAACCAGGCTCATTCTGTAAACATAGTTCCCCATTTCAGACTTCTCATTCTCATTCTTAGCTCAGCTAGAATATGACTCACATTCCAGGACCTGTATGGGGTGGAGAGGAAACGCCATAAAGGAAGATAGTACCTTTGAAACCCTAGGAATAGCTCCAAGAAGAGGTGTAAACCCTGTGAATCAGGATCCTCTATACCATCAACATGGACAACCAAAAACCTAGCAAGAATCAAGTAAGAGTTCACTCAATTGCCTCCCCCCAATTAATTTTTTTCTATCCATTTGCCCATACCCGCCCCCCAGTGAGAACTGCCCTTGATTTCCACTTTGGGTCCACATAAAATATGTTCAGCCAACATTTTAGCTCACCAATTTCTTGATATTTCCTTTTTATTTAACTAGACTTAAATCTTTGAAGAGAAGGTATTGGTGGTGTTTACCTTAAGAAGACCCAATTCAAACATACTGATGCTTGGCCTGCTATGGTTTCGAAGCAATTTCTATTAAAGGACTGATTTGTTAATTGACTGGTTGATTGATTGATTGAACAAGTCCTGCAAATGAAAGCACCTTGTAAACCTCCAAGCACTAGACAAATGTAAGGCATTATTAGATGTAATTCCATGAATTAGCTTGGAACATGAGGTAATTAGGCAATTACTCAAAGTCAAAAGGTAATGGACCTTGTAAATGGTCTTACTTCATAGCATCCTTAGCTTTTGTTTATTTGCTTAAGCCAGACAGATGGATGCCACAATTTAAACACCCTAAAATAACCACACTCAAACATAAATTGTACAATAAATATACTGATAATATTTCGTTAGTTAATTTAGTGTTTCCTCTTAGAGACACAATGATGGAATGATGGCCCTACTTTAATGTCTTCCTTTGGTACAAGATAGTTAATGAGACCATCAATGTTAAAGCCAAGCATAAAAGGAGCGAACAGATTCTTTTGTCTCTAGTAATTGCAGTTTATAAAAGGATACTTAAAAGGAGTAGATGGATTGGGATTTTTTTTTATTAGTTAATGTAATAGCACAATATTATATACTGCCAATATTATATAGTCCAACATGGGTGTGGGTTTACAAAACAGTCTTGACAAGAATACAAATATTATAAACCAGGCAGAAAACTGTTGTCATAAGACAGATACACACCCTCCTGAGATCAAAAATCTTGAGACAGAGAAATCTCTGACAACTGGAGAAGAGCAAAACAGATGTCATAGAAGAGGCAGACTCCATGAAAGAGCATAAAGATTAGAAAAACTTCAACCCAATAGTAAAACTAGAAGAGAGCGAGGACTTCAGGGAGGCAAGACACATACAAATTATCTATAAGGGAAAACAAACTACCATGGCTGACATTGTTTTTCATTAGCATAGTTTCAACATCATTCAACACGTGAGACTGGCCAAACAATTTTGAGATTACCTGCATTTAATGTAAAATTACACTAACACTATTATTGTAAATATATATCATCTTTAATAGCCACAACAAAAGTCTTGAGGTAATGTGTCAAATACTACATCTGCATAACACCCTTGAGAATCTATTGAGACATTGAAATACACTTTAAATAAACTATAATTACGTCTTCTTCCATCTTTACTAAAATTCAAACAAATTCCCAGTCCATTCTGAATGATCTGTGCCTAACAAGGTGAGAGACAGTGGAGAAGCTTACCCCAAAGTATGCTGCTCTACTATCAAGATTGATGGAGCTGAAAGGAAGTCAAAAGCTGAAGAGCTCTACGGCCCCCTCGGTGGTGGTTTGAGTAGGAATGGCTCCTATAGACTCATGTGTTTGAATTGCTTGGCTCATAGGGAATGGCACTACTAGGAGGTGTGGCCTTGGGGGAAGTGTGTCACTGTAGAGGCCGGCTTTGTGGTCACATATGCTCAAGCTTCACCCAATACTGTACACTGCTTTTAGATCAAGATGTAGAACTCTCAGCTAGTTCTCCAGCACCATGTTTGGCTCTGCACTGCTATGCTTCCCACCATGATGATAATAAACTAAACTTCAAAAACCTTAAGCCAGTCCCAACTAAACATTATGCTTTTTAAGAGTTGCCATGATTATGATGTGTCTTCACAACAATAAAACCCAAACCAAGACACACTCCCTAAACATTTTGCATAAATACATGAATTTTCATAATTTCATCATCAAGATTGTTACAGATCGTTGCCAATCTGGAGATCCTACAAAAAGAAAAAAAATGCTCATCCATAAATTTTATTAGCTGCTCTGTCCTTCCACTAATTTCCCACATAATATCTTCTCAAATTCATTGTCCCTAGAGTCTAGTGCCCTTTTTCTTTATCTTTCTACATCACTAAAAACATTGCTGAGTTGGCTATATAAACCTGTGACTGTTTTTAATTTCCTGAGCTTGTCCACATCTACTTGAAACATAATATGTTAAACTTGTTCGTTGTTTTTCCTTACTAGTCTATGTTTTATAAAATTTCTAGTCAATGACTAAGAAGAATAGAAGGAGAGTTGCTTTTTCTCCACATTAAAGAAAAGAAAAGCTTAAGTTTTTATATGATCACATTTTACTAATGTCTATATTACTTTACCCTTGCTAAACTCTGCTGTCTATAATTAGCTTCTTTATGATATTTTAAGACCTGGAAAATTGACACATACAAGTGTTTGATATTTCATAAGACAATCTCATCCTAGAGTATCTCTTTAATATGAAGTAGAAATAAAGAATTGGTTTGATAAAAATGCCTCCCAAATTGATATTCTGCAAGATATTTATAAGGTATTTCTTTTATAAAATGGCAAAATATAAAATACCAAAAAATTAAATAAGTTTTTGTTTTAGCAATAAAGATTTCAGTCTTGAATATGTCCTTGCAGCTTGTAAAAGTCTAAAGAAAAGTACTTACATTTCCCTAACTATTTTACAATGAAATATTTTATCCATACCTACTAAGCCCAAGAATGCTAATTCAGGATGTATCATTTTACAAATCGGTAGCTAAATACCTGGAGGGTTCTACCTGGGTGGAGAAATGGCTCATCAGAGAGAGAGCTCAATGAGAAAAGTATGTGCTGTGCAAGCGTAAGGACCTGAGTTTGAACTCCCAGAACCTATGTAAAAGTATGTGTGCATGGTGCTCCCCAGTGGGATGGATGGGAGACACCAGAGAATTCTCATACAGTTGGTGGGATCTGGAAGAAAGGAGACAATAATGAGGCGTACTAAAGTCTCATGCAATAGCCACCTTTATTCAGAACATCAGACAATTTATACTCTGAGGATTAAGAAGGATCACATGGATAAAATGTACAATTACAAGGGCAAGCCACACGTGGCTGATAAGCTTCATTGGGCGAAAACACAGACATATAAACAGATAACGATAGCCACATGAAATGAATAATCTGAAGTAAACTCACTCCTGTCTGCTACACCCAGGACAGGCATGAAAGCATAATCCAAGAACAATTCCTGGTTTTTGAAGAAACTGAGATCACAAGACTCTTGTCACAGTTTCTTGGGGTTTTCTCACGAACATTCAGAAATCTCCCACACTCCATTTTTGAACTGTGCTCCAACGCTCCTGGGCCAGATCCTCACAGGTGTATAGGCTGATGAACACTACCTCAAAGGAGGTAGGTGAGGATGGACATCCCCGATTATACATGATCTCTGCATGTATACTATATGTATACCATGACACTCATACACTTGAATTCAGATACTTGCACGCATCCATTATACACACAAACAAATAAATAATAAATAAATGAATCATTCACAAAAGCATATTTAAAGGGATAAATCTTTTACAGCAGGGTTCTCTCCCATTATTTGGTCATTTCAATGCCACCATGTATGTGTATAATTTAGGAAGCTTTCCACACAACCCATCATATGGCCCTTAGTTTTAGCTGTCCATCCCTGTATTCCCTCCCTCGATCCCCTCTTCCTTTCCCTTTCCTATTTTGTTACTTGCTGTTTTTATAGTGGGCAGCAATTAACAAAAGGATTCCTAACTTGTCGGAGTGCTAGAGAGAAGGAGGGTCTGTGGCATTGTTCCAACGATGCTGCTAATAAACCATACCAACCAGAAGATGGTAAGCTAGCTTGAAATGAATAGGAAAAAAATTCTGAAATTAATAAAATCACTAGAAAAAATTATACCTTTATCTAAAATGAATATAAGAAAAAGTTTTCTTATGTGTATTTAGCTATGAAAGTCGAAAATATTCACATTACTTTACATATAAATACATTTTCTTCAAAGGTAGCTTGTCAATGGTAAATCCCTGAGGATCTGGTCACCTACCTGTGTCATCCAAATGGACTATTTCCCTTCTAGGCAGTATTTTATAGGAGAAATAAGGACATGCTCCATCCACTCTGGCCCACTTCTACCTACAGAGTATAAAGAACATCTCAGAAGTAAAGACAAGTTTGGAAATAAGGGAGGAAGCCAGAAGGTTTAATCATCTCATTCAATCCAGATTCCAGTCAGCTTCTCAAAGCAGGGCTCTTTCAAACTCTCCTAATACCTTCCAACACAAACAAGCCACTGGAATTTTTAGTCATGATGCATTATTTGCTCACAACACACTGCTTAATTCCAAGTCACTGTAGACTCTATGTTCCTTTAGTCCTGAGCAATTCAGCAGTGGTCACCTAAGACATGGACACCATGCCTGTCTGACCCTTCCATGGGCAGAAACCTAAGCCCCAGAAAGTAGAAAGTTCGACTGTTCACTATGAATTCCAAACACTTGAAATAAGTATGTTATTGGTACCTTGTACCTCACATGAACCAGTCCCATAGAACTGGAAGAGGCCGAGATTAATAGTCTTCTCAGGGCTTGCTCAGAGAAGCTTTTCTGGTGGGCAGCAGTTAGCAAAGCAATTCCTAACTAGTCTAAGTGGTGAGAAGAAGTGGCTGTTGGGTGCCTAGCCCTAAATGGAATATCTCTGTCACTTCCCTGAACACACACACACACACACACACACACACACACACACACACACACACACACACATGTACAAACCAAGGCTTAGAAAAAAATCACAGAAGAGGAAGGAAAAATGTAGGAGCTAGAGGATGTGGAAGAGCATTGTGAAATGCTACCTTCTGGGCTCACACAAAGGAAGTCACAGGCAGCTGTTACCCAGGACAGAACCCATCGACTTTGCAGCACCCGACATGTGCTTCTTGTGTGGGAGGGGCACATGAGGCCCCACCCCGAGCTGATGAACAAATGGTAATTAAGGTCTGCTGGGGGTGAGGAGACCAGTAGGTTGCCCATTATCTAGTATAGAACCACACACCCACTTATTTTAATCTAACATACTACCTTTTCTACATTTTTTATTTTATTGAAAATAGGGGTTTTTTTTCATAAGATATACTCTGATTGCAGTTTCCCCTCCCCAACCTCCCACACACACACATACATTCTAAATCTACATTATTTGTCTTCCTGAGAAAACAAATAGACATGTAAGGAATGATAATTTTAAATGGGTAAAACAAAAACAAACAAGATGGAATGGGGCAAAACAAACAATTAGAAGAAAAAGAATAAAAGAAAAACATGAGAAATATATATAGATGCAGAGACATATACACGAATTCACATCCATAGGACTCCCATAAAAACACAAAAATGGAAGCACGTGTGTGTGTGTGTGTGTGTGTGCGCGCGCGCGCGCGCGCGCGCGCAAACGACCTGTAAAGTTAAAATAAATCCTTAACACAACTTTATAAGACAGAGAACGTACAAAAATGCTTTGTGATAACCATCTCCTGCTGGGCGTGGAGCAAGAGCGGATTATTTCCCCAGTGACACTCACTTGTAGAAAAGTAATTTTTCATTGCTTATCAATGGTTTTTGAACCCTACCTGAATGGCTAAGTGATACACCTTCTTCAACAAACCATACCTTCAATACCCTCCCAAACACTTTCATCAGCTAGAGACTAAGTATTCAAACACGTGAGCCTATTATCATTCAAACTACCACAATACCTATGAAAGAAAAATACAAGAAGGCAGTGTTTTGCAGGAGGTGCATTAAGCTGAAATATTGCTAACATACAATGTTTCATGAAACCCACAGGGAATTTCCTGAGCAAAAACTGCCTGAGAGCCTACATTGAGGAGAAATAGTCTGCCCAAGTGTCTCCTGCCATATGCTACTAATACCTGGAATATTCCAGAAAAAAAGATGTAGCCTTTGTTCCAAAATTGAGGCATATCCAAAAAACAGTGAATTCTGGGGTTCTGAGAATGACAAATTATTCATTGAAAGGAGACTGGAGCCACGCAACTCCATGACCATGGCTCCCACCTCAGTGAAGGTCTCAGTTCTGATATCTTAGAGATAGAATTGCCAGCAATCTCCCAAATTCTCCTATAAGCCTCCAAAAACACCACCTCTAGATTTTCATTGCATGAAAAAAATTAAACCTCTAATCTATGTAGTCTCTAGATTGGAGTTTCAGTTCACTGTACATCTGTGAATTGCTTGGCCCAGTTTCCTTCCACTTGGTAAGTCCCTAGTTAATGGTAAACTGGATGTCTGGAGAGATGCATTCATTGTGCTGGGCTGAAAGGGTTCTGTTTAAAGAAGTAACATCACAGGAATCATGGCCTCACCAGTCAAATACAAACACTGACTTCTTTGGAGAACTTAATAATGACAGCAACTTGACTAATTGCCTAACAAAAGAGAAATAGCAAAGTGGACTGTGGTCTGTTCAAAAAGACTGGTACAAGGGTATCGGTGCAAAGACTTTCTATGGCAACTCACATTAACAATACATTTTTTTTTTTGGTTCTTTTTTTTTGGAGCTGGGGACCGAACCCAGGGCCTTGCGCTTCCTAGGCAAGCGCTCTACCACTGAGCTAAATCCCCAACCCCAACAATACATTTTTATTGTGAACTCTTAACTGCATTGTCAGTGATTGAAAACTAAGAAATTTTTCTAGATAAACTCTAAGAAGCATAAGGACTTCAGCTTTACTGCAGTATGAAATGAACAGGGTAAGGGTGTGCCAGTGCAAATTATTGTAACTGTAGAACCTAGTGTGCAGAATGATTTACACAGGTCATAGAGAGGTTGACAGCCAGGTTGATGTGATGTAGTAACTCAGATATTAGCAACAACAGGAAACCAACACCACATTAGACAGAAGAGCTGGAACTGCAGAGCATAGGCAAGTCAATAATCCTACAAAGGCTGAGCTAGTGATGGGCTGACACAGATTATGACAGACTAAGACAGCTGAGCACAGATTATGTTTAGCTACTGTAAGAGAATTGCTTGATGGAAAGGAAGAATACTCTGCTCTCTCTCTCTCTCTCTGTGTGTGTGTGTGTGTGTGTGTGTGTGTATCTCCCTCCTTCCCTTCCTCCCTCCTTTTCCTTACTCTCACATCACCACCCCATCATCACTGTCTTTCAGTAGTTAAATGCATCTCATTGGGCTATTTCATCCCCCAAGTATCAGGTCACACTGCATCATGAGGAAACTGGGGGCAGGAACTCAAGACAGGAACCTGGAGGCAGGAACTAAAGCCAAGGCCATGGAAGAGTACTGCTTACTGGCTTACACTCAGGGACTGATTTCTTAACCCAGAACCATGTGCCCAGGGTTTGCACATTCCACAGTGAACTGGGCCCTCCCACATCAATCATTAATTAAGAAAAGGTTCCACAGACTCTCCTCCTCTAGCTAATTTTATGAAAGCATTCTCTCAGTTGAGATTCTCACTTCTCTGATGCATGTAGGTTTGTTTTAAATTGACAAAACCAACCAACCAGCACACAGAGGGAACCTCCCACAGAAGTTTGGTGCATAACAACCTTCATAGGTTGCTTCTACCATGAAAGAATACTAACAAGTAAAAGCCAAAAAAAAAAAAAAAAAAGGATCAGAAGCCAGGCAGGTCCTACCATGACCTGAATCATGGGCATCCACATTTTGGTTTTAGTAGCACATTGTAAAAATATATAAGAAAATTGCTTGAACTAAAAATTACTATTTCTACAGAAGACTTATAATTGGTATATAAATATAAATTTTTTCAGATTTAAGACAAATAAAAGGGTTGGGGATTTAGCTCAGTGGTAGAGCGCTTGCCTAGCAAGCACAAAGCCCTGGGTTCAGTCCTCAGCTCTGGAAAAAAAAAAAGAAGACAAATAAATATTAGCATATACTATATTCATTATATTTATCAAATGAATATGTTATGATTTTGGCTGAACTATATAGTACAAAAGTATATAGTTAATAAGACTAATTCCCTTTACACATATGTGTAATTCCAGAGGGCAGAGATATATACAACAGGAGCTAACTTATGTGTTTGTTTTTATTTAGTTATTGTTAAGTCAGTCAAAAGTTTCAAGCAAATTCAATCTAAGAGTTAGTAAACTATGTAGAACTGAGAGCCTCTTGTTAGCCACCAACCAATACACAGAGTCTCTTTGGTTGTAATAGTCTCTCTTTTTATTATTACTTAATTTATTCACTTTACATCCTTAACTGTGCCCCCCCAACCCCTCCTCTTCTCCTAGACCCTCTTCTCCTTTCCAACCCTTATAAATCCCTCCCCAAATTACCCTCTCCCCTTCTCCTCAGAGAAGGGGAACCCTCGCTTGGATAGCACCCCACCCTGGGACATCCAGTTGAAGTAGGATGAAGCACATCCTCTCCCACTGAGGCCAAACCAGACACTCCAGGGGATCCAATGGCAAGCAACGGAGTCGGAGACAAGCTCCACTCCAACTGTTAGGATATCCACATGAAGATCAGTTGCATGTGTAGTAGTCTCTCTTAATGGCTATGGTACTTAGGCCTATGCAGAAAGGCTTCCAGAAGGCTCAAGAAGGCTGTGGACCTGCCACACTGATCATGTCAATGTCATCAACCTCCACCAGGTTACCGAATATTGACCCGTAGTTAGGAAGTTGCTACAGACTGGATGCCAAAAGTCCTCTAAAGGTCTGGGTGTTAAAGCCTTGGTCCATGGCTGTGGCTCTATTGGGAAGTTGTGGACCTTTAGGAAGTGGTGCCTATAGGGAGGTTTGCAGTAAGTCTTCCAAAGAAACTATAGAACCTTAGTCTCTCTCTCTCTCTCTCTCTCTCTCTCTCTCTCTCTCTCTCTCTCTCTCTCTCTCTGGTTTCAGGCCATGAGATAAGGTACTTCTGCCACATGCTTCCACAAGATATCCTGCATTCCTATAGGCCCCAAGCAGCAGCCCAATGGACAGTGGAGTGAAACTGCCGAGGAGGCAAAAATTAACCTTTCCTCTATTTAAGTTGCTTGTCTTAGGTATTTGTGACAATACTGGGACCCTGTGTAACACAGAAATTCTTTAGGTCAAGATCCCTTTGTCATTTAAGTGATTCCCAAAAGTTCTTAGAACTGACGAAATGAACTCCCTGGAGTAAAAAGATGTGTCCCCCTCCAATTTCAGCTCTAGTTTCTAAACTGCAGCTCCAGGAGGAACTGGGTTTCTAAATTAAAGTACCTGACGGTGACTAAGAGCAAGGCCGCAGGAAAAGCTCTCCCTTCCTGGCCCCTGTGACTTTCTTGAGGAGCCATGTGGATGCAGTGCACCAGGTCACTGGGAGAGATGTAGGTTGAAGGCTAATTGTGTCTATAATCATTACTATTGGGATTGGTAAGATAGGGGTTCCTTGGGGGAGAAAATGGGCTAAAGAACTTTTCAGTTTGGGGCGGAACCCTAGAATTATAGCTCCTGTTCATAGCGGGATTGTGATACCTAGATTTATAGGAAGTTGAGTAGAGGTATAAAAGTGTGCAGGAGAAGGCCTAGAAGGTTTGTTGATCCAGAAGACATAACAAGAGATTCTATTATTAGGGATCAAGTTCATCCTTTTGGTGTAGGAATTAGTATTATTTGTCTTACAATAAGTTTAATTAATCATTGTTGAAATGAGTATAGACGGTTGTTAATTAAACATTTTGATGAAGGACATAAAATTGAGGGAAGAGAGTGAAACGATAATGCCTGGTAGTCCTATTATTGTAGAGATAATGGGAGACGCAAAGAGATTTTCATTCATTTTAATTCTCAAGGATTTTCTGTTTTTAATGTTTTTAGGGTTTTGGGAAGAGGAGATGGGGGGAAGGTTTGAAGGGAAAACTTTAACTGTGGTGTGTGTTGGGGGGGGGTGTTCCTCTTCATCCACACTTTCAATCAGGAAATGGCATGGTAACTACAGTTCCAGGAAGCCATAAGCACTCACCAGTAAGGCAACCAGCAAACAGAATTCCTTTATGCCTTAAAACAAATTTCTCCCATGCCCCACCCCAACTACTACCAGTGTGAGAATTTAGGAAGGAATGAACATGGATGACCATGAGAATGACAGAAATCATGAACTAGCTGGAAACTTTTATCTGAGACAGAACTTTTATTCAAAAGCATAGATTTATCTAAGGCAACCTACAGGTCTAACTTGTTTACACTTAACATTTTAATAGTTGGAAGGTTAACATTTAGGAGCAAGAATCGTTGTTACTCGCCTAGAAGCAACTGATTATGTTTTTGTGATCTTTCTTCTCCCATGAGTATTTAAGGGGTCTGTTATAATGTCAAGCCCTGCTCTTTTTCCTGAAAGGAAGTAAAGAGACACAAGAATTAACTCGATAAAACAACACTATGGTCCGGGAAAGCCAGCCTACCCATCAGCCCTCAAGGGAGATTGGTACAGACAAAGCTGAAAAGGACACCGGCTTCTCAGGACTCGATTTGATGAAAAGTTCATTCCTCAGAAAAATAAACGCAGATTCTTACAGGCCTTCTCAACACAGCCATTACCCACCTCCGGTTCTCATCCCTTTCTCCACAGGACACAGATAATTAACCAGCCCGCACTGGCCAATGCTTGAGAAATCCTCAGTGTTTCCTCCGACTGACAAGTTAACAAGATTCTGGGGTTTTCTAAACCAACTCAACGGAAGGACCAGACAACTCAGACACTGTTGATAATCTCGTACTTAAATGTACTGTCTTCAATCATGTGCTCCCATTTAAATGACCAATCTTATACAGATTACACCTTTGGAGAAGGTGCTGTGATTTCCAATTTGAGGGGGAACGGGGAGCTTTAAAGCAATTGACCTCAGAAGGAGCAAAATTACTCAGTGCCCAGAAGTTTTAGAAGCAATAGCAACTGCTGGGGCAGTTTTGCACACTCAGTTCCGGCGCGAACACAAGGAGGAACTCCTCCATAGCAGAAAACACGGAGGAAAAGATTGAGTACAGCATCCAAAAGTACCTGACTATTCACCTTTATTGAGAACCCAAAGCTTAAAATAACGTAATTTCAGAAACCAAAAGGGAAACATGGAATTATCAGATCCAGCTTTCCCAACCGAGGCTTGAAGTTTTCCCTACACTTAGATGTTCTCAGCTCTGTGGTCTACGTTGGATTCGCCCCAGAAGCTTTTAAAAGAGAACCATGTTTACATGCCGGATCAATTAAATAAAAATATCCGAGGTAACGGGCATGCTGTGAGTGGTTTAAAGACCTTTGTCAGGTGATCCCAACAGGGCAGGAGGCACAGAGCCGGCAGCCCGGCTTGATCAGAGGCCACATGTGTAATCCCCCAAAGACAGGCATCTTCGTGGCATTCCATTTTCAGAACATTCTGATTGTTTTAAAGCTTTACTTTCTCGTGAAGTACAGTCAAGTCTTTTCTTTTGAGTAAGTTGTAGCAGAAGCAAGGTCCTCATCCTTAGCATAGTTCAGTCCAACTCTACACAAATGGCTGAACTAGTGTCTGGACTAATCTTAGAACCCCCGCTCCCACCTAGCACAGTAGGCTCCCTGGCTTTCCAGATGTTTCCTATGGACAAGGTGGATTTGCAACCGTGTTTCCCTGTGTATCCTCGACTGACCTTGAGCTCATTTTGTAGCTCATTTTGTAGCTCAAGTTAAAATCAAACCAATAGCAATACCTCTTCTGACTCGGCTTCCCAAGTGCTGGGAATTAGAGGCTCGCACCACCACAACCAGTCGTTTCCTTTAAAGGGCCCACTGAGGCATTTGCTGTGAACTTAAATCGACCCCGCCCTTTTTCTTTAAATACTGCTAGTGGGCACACATACTCCACCCAGTCTTTGGTAACTCGGCAATGCAGGACTGTCAGGACTCATTACATAGTCTTTCCCTGCCATCTACTCTTAAGTCCTTTGGACCCTTTACTTAGGAAAGGCTCAGAAAGCGAAGGCTGTCACCGCAAGAGTGCCAGGACAACGTTCTGACTGAATTATGGCAAATGGTGGGCAGTCGCTACTGAGTCATCTGGTGATGCGGTGACAGGAATTGCCTGTGGTTCCTAGGACTGCACTCGACACCTGCCATCTCCAGGAAGGTGTAGACAGAGGAGACACCCAGAGTAGGCCACTGGGATAATCGCACCTGAACACAGAGAAAACCAAAGGAAACAGCCCGACAGCTAAGGATTTTTTTTTAGGTCTCAGGGAACTGTGTAGGAAGCTGAAGAGTGATAGGACCTGTTATCTCCACATTCATGAATGCAGAGGGTAGAAAATTTTCAGATTAAGGCCTGTCTGGGCTACAGGGAAAGACCATGTCTCAAGAGAAAAAAAGTACTTTTAAAAACTCTACTTGTTAAGTTAAAAAATAAATTAGGGAGGAAGCAGATGACATAAGAGACATCGAAATAAGAGAAGCTAGCAGCTGAGTGCATGTCTGCACCAGGTGCCCTGTATACACCAATTTAGTCAGTCAACAAGGCCCCAGGGGCTACCTAATTAAAAGGGAAAATGTTCGTATGGCTTCGAGGGATAAAGCTAGGAATGGAGGAAAAGTCACCTTGGAGCTTAAAAATAGGATAATATCGTTTTTACTTTAATCTTCTCTTAGAGTATTTGTGGGCAAAGGTAAGGTACTCATGTTTTTGGTCTATACTGGCACCCTCTCTTACTTATTCATTAATCCTTTTGCTTTCCCCCACATGTAAGTATTAACATGTGTGTGTGTGTGTGTGTGTGTGTGTGGTGTGTGTATATGTGTGCGTGTGTGTGTGTGTGTGTGTGGTGTGTGTGTGCGTGTATATGTGTGTGTATGTGTGTGTGTGTGTGGTGTGTGTGGTGTGTGTGTGTGTGTGTGTGTGTGTGTGGTGTGTGTGCGTGTATGTGTGCGTGTGTGTGCACATACACATGGGTCCCTCTGTACCATCATACACAGTGGAGATCACAGGACAATTTACAAGGACTGGGTTTTGCCTTTGCACCCTATGAGGCCTGGGAACCGAACTCAGGTCATAAGCTTGACAACAGCACCTTCGTCTGCTGAGCCATCTCACTGGCCCCCCATGTATGTTTTAAATCCCCAAACCCTACTAAATTCCCCTCCCTCTTCACAGATAAGTGTTGGGAGCTTGAAACCCTCCATTATTGATGTTATTATTATGGTTAGCATTAAGTATGAGTGGGTTCATGGAAAATCCCCAGCCAGCTGCAGAAGACTAATACAAATCTGGTGGTCAGGATGAATAATATGATAAAATTCTGAACTTGCTGAGAAATACATCTGACGTCAAGATGCCCAGTGTGATAACCTGTAACCTTTCTGAGAAACCAACATCCTGCTGACTAATAGATATGACAAACCTGTGACCTTTCTGACATCCAGTTGACATCAGCTGACCACATGAATACTGTGTCCTTGGCCTGTGGAAATGTTTCACACTTCCCCCCTCCCTCTGTTACCCATGTTATTGTATAAATTCAGCCTTGAGAAAAAATAAAATTGTTGCCTTGATCAGACGCTTGTCTTGGTATCCTTCTTCACATCTTTTGTCCCCCATTCTCTTCCAGGTACCCTCAGCACCCCTCATTGACAGATAAGTATATCAGTTCTATTGTTTGTGTGTGTTCTTATAAAATTTTGTGCATATTTCATACATTTTGGTTCCCTAGAGTTTGTCCTTTCCACTGAGATTAGTTTCTTTTCCTTACTAATTTAGTTCTCTAGGTGTCCTGGATACAAGTCCCTGTTGGCAATAGAAGCCAGATTTATAGTCTATTAACATTCTAATCTTTCTAACAATGTTGCCTAGATATAATGGAAATCAACTTTTTCTTATAGATGTCACATTTGAATTTTTATTTAATAAATCCTTCCTACTTTAAGGTCAGAAAGCTAATATTTCACTTTATTACCAATTCACTCCTACTTTTGACATTCATACTTTTAATTTCAATCCCCCTGGAATCTACCTTTATACAAGACCTGACAAGCTCGACCTTCTGCCTGTAATAATACTGCTTTTCTAACTTCAGCTTCTACTGCCCTTCCTTCTTGTGGATGAGGAGCCCACCTCGCTCTACTTTCTTCCCGGCTGTTTTTTGGTTGGTTGGCTGGCTGGTTGGCTGGCTGATTGGGGGTTTTTGCAGGGATGTCAGATGTTGGTTTAGTTGGTTGGGTTGGGTTTTTGGTTTTTTGGTTTTTTTTTTTTTTTTGGTTTTTTTTTGGGGGGGGGGGGGTTTCGAGACAGTATCTCTATGTAGCCCTGGCTGTCCTGGAGCTTACTTTGTAGACCAGTCTGGCCTTGAACTCAGAGATCTGCCTGTTCTGCCTCCCAAGTACTGGGATTAAAGGCGTGTGTCTGCACCGCTTGGCTTTATTTCCTTCCAGTCTGTATATGAGGGTTTTGTTGGCTCTGCTCTGCATCGCTCATCAGTCTGTCTTCTTTGTACCAGTGTAACACTGTTTTTCAGTACAGTTGAGTGGGATATCTGAACATTTGCCAGGACACAACACCCTATTTCTCTTTCCCAAGACTGATTTGCTGCATTAAAGTCAAATAGAGACTTTCACAGAATTACTGTTCACAGTCCTTTACTACATGCACATCTTCACTAGGAGAGCAGATCGAATGTTCATCATTAGAAATCATTGGCTTGCTGGTCACAGTGGGACACACTTGTAAGTCTAGATGCTTGGAGACTGAGGCTGAAGGATCACTTGAATTCAAGACCACCATAGAAGATACCTCGTGAAGCTCCCGGAAAGGGCAGCACAGATCTTCCTGGTGGCTGCCACCGCGGAGACCTCATAAGCAACACCCCACGAGCAAACTTGAGCCTCGGGACCACAGGTAAGACCAACTTTTCTGCTGCAAGCGACCTGCCTGGTGAACTCAAGACACAGGCCCACAGGAACAGCTGAAGACCTGTAGATAGGAAAAACTACACGCCCGAAAGCAGAACACTCTGTCCCCATAACTGGCTGAAAGAAAACAGAAAAACAGGTCTACAGCACTCCTGACACACAGGCTTATAGGACAGTCTAGCCACTGTCAGAAAGAGCAGAACAAAGTAACACTAGAGATAATCTGATGGCGAGAGGCAAGGGCAGGAACCCAAGCAACAGAAACCAAGACTACAGGGCATCATCGGAGCCCAATTCTCCCACCAAAGCAAATACGGAATATCCAAACACACCAGAAAAGCAAGATCTAGTTTCAAAATCATATTTGATCATGATGCTGGAGGACTTCAAGAAAGACGTGAAGAACTCCCTTAGAGAACAAGTAGAAGCCTACAGAGAGGAATCTCAAAAATCCCTAAAAGAATTCCAGGAAAACATAAATAAACAAGTAGAAATCCATAGAGAAGAGTCACAAAAATCCCTGAAAGAATTCCAGGAAAACACAATCAAACAGTTGAAGGAATTAAAAATGGAAATAGAAGCAATCAAGAAAGAACACATAGAAACAACCCTGGATATAGAAAACCAAAAGAAGAGACAAGGAGCTGTAGATGCGAGCTTCACCAACAGAATACAAGAGATGGAAGAGAGACTCTCAGGAGCAGAAGATTCCATAGAAATCATCGACTCAACTGTCAAAGATAATGTAAAGTGGAAAAAGCTACTGGTCCAAAACATACAGGAAATCCAGGACTCAATGAGAAGATCAAACCTAAGGATAATAGATATACAAGAGAGTGAAGACTCCCAGCTCAAAGGACCAGTAAATATCTTCAACAAAATCATAGAAGAAAACTTCCCTGACCTAAAGAAAGAGATACCGGTTTACCGGAAGTCCCACACCCGCGGATCCCGGCCCGCAGCAGCTCTCTGCTCCCAGACCCCGTGAGAGAGAGAGACCTCACCGCCTGGTCAGGTGGGCACTCCTGAGGCTGCAGAGCGGAAGAGACCACCAACACTGCCCACCCCTGCCCACATCCCTGGCCCAAGAGGAAACTGTATAAGGCCTCTGGGCTCCCGTGGGGGAGGGCCCAGGAGCGGCAGGACCCCTGCCTGAGATACCGCCTGAACCTGAAGGAAACAGACCGGTTAACAGTTCTCTGCACCCAAATCCCGTGGGAGGGAGAGCTAAACCTTCAGAGAGGCAGACAAGCCTGGGAAACCAGAAGAGACTGCTCTCTGCACACACATCTCGGACGCCAGAGGAAAAAGCCAAAGACCATCTGGAACCCTGGTGCACTGAAGCTCCCGGAAATGGCGGGACAGGTCTTTCTGGTTGCTGCCACTGCAGAGAGCCCGTGGGCAGCACCCCACGAGCGAACTTGAGCCTCGGGACCACAGGTAAGACCAAATTTTCTGCTGCAAGAAAGCTGCCTGGTGAACTCAAGACACAGGCCCACAGGAACAGCTGAAGACCTGTAGAGAGGAAAAACTACACGCCCGAAAGCAGAACACTCTGTCCCCATAACTGACTGAAAGAGAGGAAAACAGGTCTACAGCACTCCTGACACACAGGCTTATAGGACAGTCTAGCCACTGTCAGAAATAGCAGAACAAAGTAACACTAGAGATAATCTGATGGCGAGAGGCAAGTGCAGGAACCCAAGCAACAGAAACCAAGACTACATGGCACCATCGGAGCCCAATTCTCCCATCAAAACAAACATGGAATATCCAAACACACCAGAAAAGCAAGATCTAGTTTCAAAATCATTTTTGATCATGATGCTGGAGGACTTCAAGAAAGACGTGAAGAACTCCCTTAGAGAACAAGTAGAAGCCTACAGAGAGGAATCGCAAAAATGCCTGAAAGAATTCCAGGAAAACATAAATAAACAAGTAGAAGCCCATAGAGAGGAGACACAAAAATCCCTGAAAGAATTCCAGGAAAACAAAATCAAACAGTTGAAGGAATTAAAAATGGAAATAGAAGCAATCAAGAAAGAACACATGGAAACAACCCTGGATATAGAAAACCAAAAGAAGAGACAAGGAGCTGTAGATGCAAGCTTCACCAACAGAATACAAGAGATGGAAGAGAGAATCTCAGAAGCAGAAGATTCCATAGAAATCATTGACTCAACTATCAAAGATAATGTAAAGCGGAAAAAGCTACTGGTCCAAAACATACAGGAAATCCAGGACTCAATGAGAAGATCAAACCTAAGGATAGTAGGTATAGAAGAGAGTGAAGACTCCCAGCTCAAAGGACCAGTAAATATCTTCAACAAAATCATAGAAGAAAACTTCCCTAACCTAAAAAAAGAGATATCCATAGGCATACAAGAAGCCTACAGAACTCCAAATAGATTGGACCAGAAAAGAAATACCTCCCATCACATAATAGTCAAAACACCAAACGCACAAAATAAAGAAAGAATATTAAAAGCAGTAAGGGAAAAAGGTCAAGTAACATATGAAGGCAGACCTATCAGAATCACACCAGACTTCTCGCCAGAAACTATGAAGGCCAGAAGATCCTGGACTGATGTCATACAGACCCTAAGAGAACACAAATGCCAGCCCAGGTTACTGTATCCAGCAAAACTCTCAATTAACATTGATGGAGAAACCAAGATATTCCATGACAAAACCAAATTTACACAATATCTTTCTACAAATCCAGCACTACAAAGGATAATAAATGGTAAAGCCCAACATAAGGAGGCAAGCTATACCCTAGAAGAAGCAAGAAACTAATCGTCTTGGCAACAAAACAAAGAGAAGAAAAGCACACAAACATAACCTCACATCCAAATATGAACATAACGGGAAGCAATAATCACTATTCCTTAATATCTCTCAATATCAATGGCCTCAACTCCCCAATAAAAAGACATAGATTAACAAACTGGATATGCAACGAGGACCCTGCATTCTGCTGCCTACAGGAAACACACCTCAGAGACAAAGACAGACACTACCTCAGAGTGAAAGGCTGGAAAACAACTTTCCAATCAAATTGTCAGAAGAAGCAAGCTGGAGTAGCCATTCTAATATCAAATAAAATCAATTTCCAACTAAAAGTCATCAAAAAAGATAAGGAAGGACACTTCATATTCATCAAAGGAAAAATCCACCAAGATGAACTCTCAATCCTAAATATCTATGCCCCAAATGCAAGGGCACCTACATACGTAAAAGAAACCTTACTAAAGCTCAAAACACATATTGCACCTCACACAATAATAGTGGGAGATTTCAACACCCCACTCTCATCAATGGACAGATCATGGAAACAGAAATTAAACAGTGACGTCGACAGACTAAGAGAAGTCATGAGCCAAATGGACTTAATGGATATTTATAGAACATTCTATCCTAAAGCAACAGGATATACCTTCTTCTCAGCTCCTCATGGTACTTTCTCCAAAATTGACCATATAATTGGTCAAAAAACGGGCCTCAACAGGTACAGAAAGATAGAAATAATCCCATGCGTGCTATCGGACCACCACGGCCTAAAACTGGTCTTCAATAACAATAAGGGAAGAATGCCCACATATACGTGGAAATTGAACAATGCTCTACTCAATGATAACCTGGTCAAGGAAGAAATAAAGAAAGAAATTAAAAACTTTTTAGAATTTAATGAAAATGAAGATACAACATACTCAAACTTATGGGACACAATGAAAGCTGTGCTAAGAGGAAAACTCATAGCGCTGAGTGCCTGCAGAAAGAAACAGGAAAGAGCATATGTCAGCAGCTTGACAGCACACCTAAAAGCTCTAGAACAAAAAGAAGCAAATACACCCAGGAGGAGTAGAAGGCAGGAAATAATCAAACTCAGAGCTGAAATCAACCAAGTAGAAACAAAAAGGACCATAGAAAGAATCAACAGAACCAAAAGTTGGTTCTTTGAGAAAATCAACAAGATAGATAAACCCTTAGCCAGACTAACGAGAGGACACAGAGAGTGTGTCCAAATTAACAAAATCAGAAATGAAAAGGGAGACATAACTACAGATTCGGAGGAAATTCAAAAAATCATCAGATCTTACTATAAAAACCTATATTCAACAAAATTTGAAAATCTTCAGGAAATGGACAATTTCCTAGACAGATACCAGGTATCGAAGTTAAATCAGGAACAGATAAACCAGTTAAACAACCCCATAACTCCTAAGGAAATAGAAGCAGTCATTAAAGGTCTCCCAACCAAAAAGAGCCCAGGTCCAGACAGGTTTAGTGCAGAATTCTATCAAACCTTCATAGAAGACCTCATACCAATATTATCCAAACTATTCCACAAAATTGAAACAGATGGAGCACTACCGAATTCCTTCTATGAAGCCACAATTACTCTTATACCTAAACCACACAAAGACACAACAAAGAAAGAGAACTTCAGACCAATTTCCCTTATGAATATCGACGCAAAAATACTCAATAAAATTCTGGCAAACCGAATTCAATAGCACATCAAAACAATCATCCACCATGATCAAGTAGGCTTCATCCCAGGCATGCAGGGATGGTTTAATATACGGAAAACCATCAACGTGATCCATTATATAAACAAACTGAAAGAACAGAACCACATGATCATTTCATTAGATGCTGAGAAAGCATTTGACAAAATTCAACACCCCTTCATGATAAAAGTCCTGGAAAGAATAGGAATTCAAGGCCCATACCTAAACATAGTAAAAGCCATATACAGCAAACCAGTTGCTAACATTAAACTAAATGGAGAGAAACTTGAAGCAATCCCACTAAAATCAGGGACTAGACAAGGCTGCCCACTCTCTCCCTACTTATTCAATATAGTTCTTGAAGTTCTAGCCAGAGCAATCAGACAACAAAAGGAGATCAAGGGGATACAGATCGGAAAAGAAGAGGTCAAAATATCACTATTTGCAGATGACATGATAGTATATTTAAGTGATCCCAAAAGTTCCACCAGAGAACTACTAAAGCTGATAAACAACTTCAGCAAAGTGGCTGGGTATAAAATTAACTCAAATAAACCAGTTGCCTTCCTCTATACAAAAGAGAAACAAGCCGAGAAAGAAATTAGGGAAACGACACCCTTCATAATAGACCCAAATAATATGAAGTACCTCGGTGTGACTTTAACCAAGCAAGTAAAAGATCTGTACAATAAGAACTTCAAGACACTGAGGAAAGAAATTGAAGAAGACCTCAGAAGATGGAAAGATCTCCCATGCTCATGGATTGGCAGGATTAATATAGTAAAAATGGCCATTTTACCAAAAGCAATCTACAGATTCAATGCAATCCCCATCAAAATACCAATCCAATTCTTCAAAGAGTTAGACAGAACAATTTGCTAATTCATCGGGAATAACAAAAAACCGAGGATAGCTAAAACTATCCTCAACAATAAAAGGACTTCAGGGGGAATCACTATCCCTGAACTCAAGCAGTATTACAGCACAATAGTGATAAAAACTGCATGGTATTGGTACAGAGACAGACAGATAGACCAATGGAACAGAATTGAAGACCCAGAAATGAACACCTATGGTCACTTGATTTTTGACAAAGGAGCCAAAACCATCAAATGGAAAAAAGATAGCATTTTCAGCAAATGGTGCTGGTTCAACTGGAGGGCAACATGTAGAAGAATGCAGATCGATCCATGCCTATCACCCTGTACAAAGCTTAAGTCCAAGTGGATAAAGGACCTCCACATCAAACCACATACACTCAAACTAATAGAAGAAAAACTAGGGAGGCATCTGGAACACATGGGCACTGGAAAAAATTTCCTGAACAAAACACCAATGGCTTATGCTCTAAGATCAAGAATCAACAAAAGGGATCTCATAAAACTGCAAAGCTTCTGTAAGGCAAAGGACACTGTGGTTAGGACAAAACGGCAAACAACAGATTGGGAAAAGATCTTTACCAATCCTACAACAGATAGAGGCCTTATATCCATAATATACAAGAACTCAAGAAGTTAGACTGCAGGGAGACAAATAACCCTATTAAAAAATGGGGTTCAGAGCTAAACAAAGAATTCACAGCTGAGGAATGCCGAATGGTTGAGAAACACCTAAAGAAATGTTCAACATCTTTAGTCATAAGGGAAATGCAAATCAAAACAACCCTGAGATTTCACCTCACACCAGTGAGAATGGCTAAGATCAAAAACTTAGGTGACAGCAAATGCTGGCGAGGATGCGGAGAAAGAGGAACACTCCTCCATTGTTGGTGGGATTGCAGACTGGTAAAACCATTCTGGAAATCAGTCTGGAGGTTCCTCAGAAAATTGGACATTGAACTGCCTGAGGATCCAGCTATACCTCTCTTGGGCATATACTCAAAAGATGCCCCAACATATAAAAAAGACACGTGCTCCACTATGTTCATAGCAGCCTTATTTATAATAGCCAGAAGCCGGAAAGAACCCAGATGCCCTTCAACAGAGGAATGGATACAGAAAATGTGGTACATCTACACAATGGAATATTACTCAGCTATCAAAAACAATGACTTTATGAAATTCATAGGCAAATGGTTGGAACTGGAAAATATCATCCTGAGTGAGGTAACCCAATCACAGAAAAACACACATGGTATGCACTCATTGATAAGTGGCTATTAGCCCAAATGCTGGAATTACCCTAGATGCCTAGAACAAATGAAACTCAAGACCGATGATCAAAATGTGAATGCTTCACTCCTTCTTTAAAAGGGGAACAAGAATACCCTTGGCAGGGAATAGAGAGGCAAAGATTAAAACAGAGACTGAAGGAGCACCCATTCAGAGCCTGCCCCACATGTGGCCCATACATATACAGCCATCCAATTAGACAAGATGGATGAAGCAAAGAAGTGCAGGCCGACAGGAGCCGGATGTAGATCGCTCCTGAGAGACACAGCCAGAATACAGCAAATACATAGGCGAATGCCAGCAGCAAACCACTGAACTGAAAACGGGACCCCCGTTGAAGGAATCAGAGAAAGAACTCAAAGAGCTAGAAGGAGCTCCAGACCCCTTATGAACAACAATGCCAAGCAACCAGAGCTTCCAGGAACTAAGCCACTACCTAAGGACTATACATGGACTGACCCTGGACTCTGACCTCATAGGTAGCAATGAATATTCTAGTAAGAGCACCTGTGGAAGGGGAAGCCCTTGGTCCTACTAAGACTGAACCCCCAGTGAACGTGATTGTTAGGTGGAGGGCCTCAATGGGGGGAGGATGGGGAGGGGAACACCCACAAAGAAGGGGAGGGGGAGGGATTAGGGGGATGTTTGACCAGAAACCGGGAAAGGGAATAACACTCGAAATGTAAATAAGAAACACTCAAGTTTTAAAAAAAAAAAAAGATACCTCATGGACTAATAGAAGATGATAGGTAGATAGATAGATAGATAGATAGATAGATAGATAGATAGATAGATAGATAGATAGATAGATCACTAGATAGATAGATCACTAGATAGATAGATAGATAGATAGATAGATAGATAGATAGATAGATAGATAGATAGATAGATAGATGATAGATGATAAATAGATAATTTTTAATATGGCTAGCTTACTATTTGTGAACCTCCATTTTTTCTAAGTGAATTTTAAAAACAAAGACATCAAGTTCACCAAAAAAAAAAAGAATCTAAGTGAAAATTTTTAGATTAAACTAAAGTTATTATATATTAACTTAGAATCTCTCTCTCTCTCTCACACATACACCTACACACACACACACACACACACACACACACACACACACACACACACACACACTCCCCTACCTTATTGTCTTGCAAGGAGCATCTCTCCATTTAGTAAGTTTTTTGCCATTCTTGTTTGCTACAGCTTGAACTGGTATCGCATAGGATGCCATGCAGTCTTGGATGAGTTAAGCTCAGTCTGTCTTGAAGGATTTTCTGGATAAGGATACAGAAATGATGCCAGTTTGAGAGAAGCCTCTCTCTGGTTAGTGTAAGACTTTGCACACAGCACGTTAACATCTTAACACCATGTGCCACCCAACATCAGCTCCAAACAAAACAGCTACTTGGACTGCCCGGCTCACCTGTGTCCTCAAGGTTTTGATCTAACTTTTATCTGTCCTCTACTGCCTTAGGGCCAAGTCTGCAGCATCTTGCCCCTTCCCAGAACCGACCACCCAGCACCAAAGCACCTAAGATCTGACATGTCTGTTTTTTCTTAGCCACTTGATGCTCAGTTTCCTCGTTTGGTGGCCTTGGGTTATCTATTGTCAGGCCCGTGCCTGCAGGCAGCAGATTTCAATTGATCTAAGGAGAGAGGTTTGAGGAAGCTCTTAGGGCATGGCTACAAAATCCCTGTGACGTCACTGCAGCAAGCACATTCACTCAGCCTGATCAGAGAGAAGTGATATCTTTACTGTCTAGATACCAATACAATGTCGTTTGGTGATTGCCAGTCTCTGAGTGCCTTGTTTCATCACACAGCCTCACCTTCAGAGCTATACCTCTCTGTGCCCCAGTTTCCCGCAGTCGGGAAGCGCTAGGGTGATCTCATCATTTAGTGCCCTCATCCTGAGATGTGTGAAGACAGCAGTGTAGGTCCTCAGGCAGGAACACACAGCATACTCAACCTTCTCAGTCACATAGGGTAAAGGGAGGAGCCTGGCACCCTGAGGCACACGTTTAGGCACAGGGAGTATTGTCTAGGCGTCGAAAACAGCAGCCAGTGCTACAAAAGCCTTGTGTGCGCCATGTTAGAAGACTTTGCCTACATGTGCTCTGAGGACCGTGTACATCACCCTAAATCTATGAATTGTTCTCATTTCTTTTCTGTTTCTTGGCTTATCTGAGTCAGAAATCAACTGTTTCTTAAAAGTTCAGTAGAAACCATCCGAAGAGGGGAAGTTGTTAAACAGCATTTCAATTTATTCAACATTTGTAGTTCTGGTCAATGTTTGTTTATTTGTTGCTAGTAAAATATTGAGCCTATAAATGGGAGATTGTTTGATTGTGAAATTGATGAAATGCCCAGAAGTTTCGGTTGCTTAGCACAGATTTATCCTGGAGAGCTACACTGTGCTGCCACCCAGTGGTAGCTGTCTATTCTTGTTTGACTATTGCAGAATCTAGCTATGACTAGCTCAGCTCACCCACAGAGTTGAGTGTGGTGACCACCCACTCTGTTATCTAATGCTGCAGGCTTAGGCTAAAGAAATGCCTTTTGCCTTTAAGACGCCTATAGAGGCGACCTGCTGTTCTCCCAGAAAGATCAACTTGAGCCCACCACCATTTGAGGACAGAAGAAGAGAGCATCAATCCCAAGCCATTAAATTCCCATTGTTGATTCAGCGGTTCTTAAATTATTCTTAATGCATCGGCATTTATTTGGCCATTCTCTTCCTGCACTGCATTTAAGTTTACTAAATTTCCCCTCTTTTGTTACAAGTTGGTCGATCTTAATCTAGCAGCTTTCAAGTTTGTCGATTATTTTATGCCACAGTTATATTGTGTAACTCTTAGCACTTAATTTTAACATCTTTACCTGCAAAAGACTCTTCCCATCAGCCCTCACTTGCCATTTCTCCCTTTCTCACAGCCTCTGTCAAACACTAACCTTCCTTCTGTCTGAATGGATACTTCTTACTGTATCCCAGGTATTAGTTCATAGAAATTAGGTAATACAGTATGTGCTCTTTAAAGTCGGGCACCTTTCACTTAAAATAGCATCTCAGGTTTCATGCCTGTTGTAGAATATAGCGATGCTGCTCCCCTCAGGTGCGGACATATCCCAGGGCATGGATATCCCACCGCTGGCTTGCTTGTCCATCACGTGATGAATAGTTTCAATGGCTGTTCTTATTAAAAAAAAATTATTATGAGCGATGATGTTGGTGATCTCCATTCTCTTGAATACATTCTTAAGGGTCCAAAGGTTGAGTCACAGAATAAATCCGAGTTTCACTTTTTTGAGAAATTGTCCAAGTTTTCCACAGAGATTGGTTCATTTTACATCTGCATCAACAAAAATGCAATGATTACATGAAACTTCCACTTCCTAGAGGGTGTGAAGTGACTTGGGTCTTTTTTGTTTTGTTTTGCTTTTGTTCTAATTTGTAGTCGGAGTTAGCACTTTACCTATTTTAACTGAATTATCTTTGAGTTATTCATATTTTATAAATATTTGGCTTTTATCACATTGATTATTTGTAAGTATTTTCCAGTGTGATCTATTTTATTTTTAGTTTTGTGATGATGGTTCTTGAAGCTCCTCCTTTTTTCTTTTATAAAATCCAATTACATGGAGCTAGAGTGTTGGCTCATGACAGCAGTAAAGGGCACCAGGCACAATAAATAAAACATTAAAAGGAAGAAAAAAACTCTTGAAAGTAAAATGGTCTAATTATCTATTTTTTAATTACTTTTATTTTATGTGTCAAATCTAAGAAACCATGCCTGAGTTCTTTTTCAGTTTGTTTTGTTGAAAATAGATTGTTTTCATACAATATATTCTGATGACTGACTGCTTTCCCTCTCCAACTCCTCCCAGAGTCTCCCCAACTTTCCAGATCTACATCCTTTCTTCCTCTCATTAGAATACAAGTGGGCATCAATAACAATAATAATAATAATAATAATAATAATAATAATAATAATAATCAGGCAAATCATAATAAGCAAACAGAAAAAAGAAAAAAGCCAAAGGAAAAAACTCAACACAGGCACTGAGACACATTCATACATTAGTTTATGTTGATATTTCTAAGTGACTTATAGTTTTAGCTATTTGGGATCTTTTATTCATCTTGGCATACACACACACACACACACACACACACACACACACACACAAAACAGTGGCTTCCATAGCTTGGCTATTGTCAAAAATGCTGTAATAAGCATGCTGATTGGTTTTGATTGTACACAATCTAGAGTCTCCTAGATTATGACCTCAATTGAAGACTTCTTTCAATCCAATTGCCCTGTTAGCATGTCTTTGAGGACATCGTTTTGGCTGAAGATTGATGTGGAAGGCCCCAGATCCCTTTGGGTACCAGCATCTCTAACCAGGTAGGCCTGGACTCTATCAGAAAGCTAGCAGAGAGTAAACTGGAAACTGAGTCAAGAAACAGAATTTCCGGGCTGGGGATTTAGCTCAGTGGTAGAGCGCTTGCCTAGGAAGCACAAGGCCCTGGGTTCGGTCCCCAGCTCCGAAAAAAAGAACCAAGAAAAAAAAATTTAAAAAAAAAAAAAAAAAAAGAAAAGAAAGAAACAGAATTTCCTCCATGGTGTCTGCTTTAGTGTCTGCTTGATTTCACACCTTCAGTAATGGATCGTGACCTGGAAATATAAGACAAAATAAATTCTTTCCTGACCAAGTTGCTTTCCCTCAGAGTGTTTATCACAGCAACCGAGAACAAACTAGAGGAGTGAGCGTGCTAGTGGCCATATTTCTCCTAAGACACTGATTTCATTTCCTTTGAAATGTATATGTGTGGTTATAGGAGTGCTGGACCACAAGATTGTTTTGTTCTTAAGGGACTTGCCTGGTACTTATTGTAGTAATTATAATAATTTACATTGAACAATGAATGTTTCTCCTTCTGTGGCTCCTCCCCAGAATTTGCTATGTTCCTCTTTGAGATACTAGCTATTCTAACTGGGCAAGGTGATACCCTTTTTCACTTTATGTTTCACTGCTAACTAGTGATGGAAAGTATTTTTCATAGTTCATTGGTCATTATTATCTTGAGCAATGTCTATGTCAACTACCACCTGTGTGTGTGTGTGTGTGTGTGTGTGTGTGTGTGTGTGTGTGTGTGTTATGGTAAGCTGTTTAAATACCTTATATTCTGGACAATAACCCCTTGTTTTCTACATCTTACCTTCCAATATCCTATTTATGATAAGTACAGTATCTTCCTTCACTCTGAAGGATAAATTGCCTGCAATAGGAAGAAATAGCTTTACCCAACCATACAACTGTGTAGATATAGGGACAGTTTTCCTTGCATGTTATTATAGGTATCTGTTTATTTCTGCCTATGTATAGTTAGCCACATATAATGTATAACCGTGTATATATTACACAACTGCATATTTAAAATGCTATTATAATAGGATATTTTATATGTGAGTTTACATCCCCTATGGGTAAAAATATTTTAAAACACATCTGTTTGTTGAGAGTTAATCATGTTTTTCTTAATACATTTCTGATTATGGTTTGTTGCTTCACATTTATTTCCTGAAGATATTGCTAAACGGACTTTTATCCTGAAGTCCTGAAGCTTCATCTGTTAAAAAGTACATTAACATAAAAGAATCCTGACTAAACTCAAAAGAAGATATATTACTTCATTTTTTCCTAGACATCTAAGAGCAGAAAGCACATATTTTATTTAGAAGACTGCAGCTTATAAAACAGCGTGTGGAAGTCAGATTTGTTATTTCTGGAACATGTAATGGAAGGAGTAAGTCATGGGGTAGATATGTGAAGAATTGATAAAACTTTTTCTAGCCTGTGTCCAACTTTGCTGTTTGTTTGTTCTTATTGGTGGTGGTAGTTCGAGGTTGGTTGGGTTTTTTCTTTGTTTTGTCTTGCCTTGAGTTTTTGTTTTGGTTTTTTGCAACGGGGTTTTGCTATGCAGTCCTGCCTAGCCTAGAGCTTGCTACATAGGTCGTGCTAACCTCGAATTCAGAGAGACTCCTGCCTCTGCCTCCTGAATGCTAGGATTCTAACTTTCCTTTCTCAACATTTTGAATATGAATATTCACTATTTCAAACTACTCATGACAGAGATACCATTCAGTCAAAACAATACTCAGCAGAGGATCCTTAGCTTAGCCCACAACATATCCAAGAGAGAAGGGAAGGAAAACCCCATCTCTCTCCTTCCTTCCTTACCTCCCTCCCCCACCTCTCTCTCTCCCTCCATCCCACTCTTTCTGTTTGTATGGGTGAATATGGACATGTGTGTGCCTGTGTGCACATATGTGTATGGAGGTCTTAAGACAACTTTCCAAAAGTCAGTTCTTTCCTCGCATCTTGTTTTTTGACACAGAATCTCTCTTGTCTCTGTCATACTATCTACTGTAGGCTAGCTAGCCTATGTGTTCCTGGGAGATTTCTCCTATCTCTGCCCACCACTTCAAGGTAGAAGTGCTGAGATTACAGATGTGTCTCACCGTATCCATTTTTTTAATGTGGGTTGAGAGGGTTGAACTAAGTTTGTCATGCTTGTGTGACAAGCACTCTTTACCCACTGCTGCATAGAGTCAGCCCACGTACACATTTTTAAACATCTCCAAATGCACTGAGAGAAGAAATACTTATGCTGGCTTCTACCACTGTGAATACTCTAAAGCTTGTGAGAAGTCAGTGGGATTTCCGTTGTCCTCAGTGAGCTAGGTGACCACAATGGAGATTCACAGGCCAGAGGAGGAGACACTGAGTTGGAACTTACATGCCCATTGTGGACGTTATTACAAACCATTTTCAAATGTACTTAATATGAATCTTACCGCTGCTAAGGTCCCTAGCACAGATGAGTCCCAAACACAGCCCCTATTTTCATCATCAAGCAAAACCATGTATTGATTTGATTACCTTGTACCCACTACTACATGTATAGTTCAGCCAACAGTCATTGGTAAGTTTTCCTGAAATAGTCTTTTAAATATTTCTGCGTTCTCTTTCCAAGCTTCCTAACTACTGCACACAATCCCAAGTACATTAACAGCTACAAGTAATTTAGAGAAGAGACGAGACTTAAAGGCACAAGCCAAAACAATAACAACCACAACAACAACAACAAAAACCAGCTGTGTTAGGGATTGTGAGCCTCCTGTTTTCAGTTGTACATCCTCAGTCTCTGTGCAGCAGACTCAGAGAAAGAAATTCTTCCTTCATTAAAACAAATAAATGAACACAAAAGGAAGTGACCATCTTAGCACCAAAAGACAGGGAGAACATCAGCTTCCTTGCCTTTCTCCTGTGCTCTGGCTCTAATTTTATACTCAGGCTTTCTGCTGTTCCAAGGCTTTCTCCATTGCATTTGAAGAAAGAAAAGCTCATACTGTAAAATGGTAAGATGGGTTTTCTTAAGCCACATATAAAAAGGATGCTTCAGGCTTCAAAAGCACAGGTTTCCTCTGGTATTTCATGCATGAGGCATGAGGAGCATAAAAGAGAAAACCCTTGTTGGTCCATACCCCGAGTCAGGAGCAACTGCAGCTGCTCCCCTGAATTTACACACCATCCCCTGGGAGCATCTCTGCTACCACTATTTACAACTTGCCTGTCCTTTGGGGCACCAGAAGCCCAGTGCTTCGTGTAAGTAAGTTGTTTACCATCAGGTATTTTATTGCAGGTAAGACATCTCTTTATAAGCATGCTGGCCATTGCCTGGTAGATGGGAGGAAATATTGTGGAAAGCAGTTAAGACATTTGATAAATCTAAGGAAGGCAAAGTGAAGTGGCATGCATAGTCATGCATAGTCATGCATAGACAGGCATAGTCAGGCATAGACACAGGCATAGACACAGGCATAGATACAGACGTACATAGACTTACATAGACACAGCCTGAGAGAGTACATCCCTGCCTTCCATTGCATGAGGGTCCAAGCCTTCTGAGGGTTTCAGCCTGAATGAAGACAACGAGCCTTCTGTTTCCCACCCACCCACTTTGGATCCAGTGAGAGAGATTGCCAAGGTCCTGAACCAATTTAGACATGGTTAGAGGGAGGGTTATCCAGTTGTCAAAAGAACTCGGGGGCACTATTTCCACAGCCTCCTCCTCCATCCTTTACAGCTACACAGAGGGTGGCAGGCTATTCTACTGATAGCCTTTGTTGGGTCACAAAAGTGTCTGCCGATATCCCTGGATGACAGACTTCAGATAAATGAACCGAAAATACAGTTTAGATCTACTACAACCTATGTGTTAATTTTTTTTTACCAAAGATTTTGCAGCTATGTCTTATAAGCCCAGGAACTATTAGAGGGAATGTGACTTTGCATTAAGAATATCAGAGGCTATGGGCAAACATTTCCAAAAAGCACTTGTGTGTGCCGGAGAAGACAGCCATTTTTAATACAGGCTGGTTTCAGATCTGAGTCTCTGTGCAGATCACCCCAGACTGTGCACACTTACCTGGGGACTAACTTGTTTTCATGACATGTTCAAATAAAGAAATCAGAAGAACAATATACTCGATTATCGTATTATACAAGTCACCATACAGTCTATAACATAGACCTTTTAAGACCTACAGAAGCATTAGACATTTGATAAAAATCATTTAATTCAACTAAAACCCAGTCTACATTCAGTCTTGGATTATAATCTTTTATTTTGCATAAATATCATGAGAATTGATTTAAAAATTGATGATAGGGGGTTGGAGATTTAGCAAGTGCAAGGCCCTGGGTTCCGTCCTCAGCTCTGAAAAAAAAATTGATAGTAAGGAAGATGCTACGGATGCTAAAGAATCAAGGAAAATCAAAACCCACATTCTGTTTAACGGTGTTTTTTAAAAAAAAACACACTAAAACTTAATCTTATTCAACTTCCTGACACTTGTCCCTATCAGCCAGATGTCACAATGGCAGTTTTTCACATCATTCAATATGTGCCAGATTGGGGTTGGAATCAAGTAAAGTGGGTATGAGAAATGCTGCCTGCAACTTTAAAGGGAAATGTCTGTTGCAAAAGAAACTAAATTGACCTGGATAATGTGCACCCAAGCTGAGGGAGGTGCAATTGGACCTAAGAGCACATCAAACTGACAACGTTCCCTCACTGCTCCTGCAATGGTTGATTATACTCTTAGGTAAGGAAAAATGCTGATACTAAACTTGAGCGACTGCAGAAAATACAGTTCTGGAATCTCTTAGTGAATTCTTTTCATGTGAAAAGGTTGGATTCCCTAAGGACCTATTTTGCACAGCCTAGCTGTTTAATAACAGCACACACACCCTTCTCTTCCTACTCTCTTAAACACCCTCAATTTAGAAGACTGCACCTAGGTTAGGTTTGAGAACACTAAGCGTCTCTTCTGTGTGACCTTGAGCAAATTACTTCCATGACTTAGATTGTCATTTAGGAAACACTGCTGGTTACATAAGAAAGCTTTCTGCAGTTCTCCTGCACTGAACACAAGAAGCATGTGCCAATCCCTTTCTAAATTGGAACTAAAACAATGAACTTGGTTTGGAAGACAAAGGACTCACATAGGGTAGGGGGTGCTTCATGAACTCAAGGCTCCATGTACTCTCTGGACTTACTTTTGCCCCAGTTTTTGTTCTTGCCTGTTCCTGAGTCTTATGGCTTTCTTGTACAAAATAAAATCAATCTTAAATCAAATACATATGCCGGCCCAGTGATCAACCAAAGCCAGACTCGTACTGAGGACTTTTGAAATGTCAGCAGTTAATTAACAAAGCTTGACAGCTCTTGTTAAGTTCACAGAGCCTTGGACTTCTGCAAAGGGGGGAGGGACAAAGGGAAGAAGAGTAGGAAGAGAGGCTGAGGAAAGAAAAGACATGCTAAGGAATGGACGCACCTACAAGAGCTCAGGCACTCTTTATAGAGTCGATGCCTGACGCCCCAGCTTTCCCAAACCACGGCTATAAAGGGAACATAATTATACTTAACAGAAGCCACCTGCATTCTGAAGTCATCTTAAATTTAAAGCTTGTGGGAGACTTAATTAAATTTAATGAAAACCATGGCTTCTAAACAAAGATGTATTATAGTTCCCCCCTAGTTATTTCTGAGGAAATTAAGTAGCAACCATGAAGGGTAGCCTTAGTTCTCACACTTAACACCCAGGTCTATAAATAAGACCGTGCTCCCTTCTATTCATTAGCTAATAACGTTGTCAAACTACTCACCTGCACCTGTAGGAAGAAAGCCAGAACAAGAAGAGAAAAGAAGAGAGGAAGGAAAATAAGGGGCCATTATCCTGAGTGAGACGGGGCATCTTCCTGACTTCCCATGCCTGGAGTCTTCAACCCACTACTCCCACCTTTTCTGAAAGAACTGTATATTAGTCACCATGAAGTGCATAGGTCCATTTAATGCCAATAAGACGTGATGTCTACAAATCCTGAACCAGCCATCCCTTTCTAACCAGGTTAGGTCTCAAGTGGAGGCACTGGGGTACCAGCCCAGCCACAAAAACTCCAACCTACAGTTTGCCCTGCCTGCAGAGTATTCTGGGACCAGAGCCTAGCATAGTCATCATCAGAGAGGCATCATCTAGAAACTGATGGGATCAGATGCACAGTCCCACAGCCAAAGATTAGGCAGAGCTCAGGGAGTTCTATGGGGGATGGGGAGGAAGCATAGGAGGACCCAGAGGGGTCAAGAACACAGCCCACAGAATCAACTGACCAGGTCTCAAATGGGCTCACAGAGATCAGGAAGCCTCTAGGGCTATGATCTAGGTCCTCCACATGTTACAGTTGTGAAGCTAGGTGTTCTTGTGGGATTCTTAACAGTGGGAGCAGGATGATAGGGGGAAGGGAGCGGTCACTGACACTTTTGCCTGCCTTTGGAACCATATTCTCCTAATAAGTTGCCTGGTCCAGTCTTGATGTGAGAATATGTGCCCAGTCTGTTTGTAGCTTTGTTATGCAGTGTTTGGTTGATGTCCCTGGGAGGCCTGCTCTTTTCTGAGAGGAAGTGGAGATGGATGGATCCTAAAGGAAAGAGGAAGTAGCAAGATTCGGGGGGAGGGTGTGACTGGGGTAGAATATATGAGAGAAAAATAAATACAAAAGAAAAAGTGATCTCTAAATCACAGCATTGAGCTATGGGGCTTCACTGGTAACTGTGTGGTCTCTGGTAACTGTGATCTGGTAGTCACTGGTCAATAAACACAGTGGTGACCAGCTTGCTGAATTTCAGGAGGCTGGGGAGATACAGTGCAGAGTAACACTTACTAGGACGGAGAGGAGGAGGAAATAAAGTGGCCTAACCTGTGTCCTCAAAGGACAGTGCAAAAGTCAAAGACAGAATTCTCAAACATTACTGTGCCTCACAGTCCCCTGGAGGGCTTGTTAAAGTATATTTCTGGACCTCACCCCCAGAGTTTCTGATTCAGTAGGTCTGGAGTGAAGCCTGAAACCTTTCCTTTCTAACAAGTTCCCAGGAGATGTCGGGCTGGCTCAGGAACTCTATTTAGAACCACTGCTCTAAAATACAGAGTCTCAGAAGTTTGGGGAACTGATGTATTCTTTAGAAAGTTGTTGGTTATTGGACAAATCCAACCAAAAACCACATCTAGAAAACTAAGCTACCGATGACAAGAAATAAAGTGAATGGTGGTTGAATCCCAAAAATCTTCCCCACAGGGAAAGGACCTACACGACCAGGAAAGGGCTAAGGTCTCTCCCTGGAAATGAGGGACAGAGCTAAGAAGAATCCCACTGACATCATCTGCCTATTGGAATCAGGTCAGGACCAGGCACCTTAGGCAAAGCAGGGAAGGGGTTGCAGAAGGGGCCCTAGGATAAGGAATTCTCTAGGATAGAGAGCCTCAAGATGGGAAGATCCCACCTAGAAGAACCAGCTATACTATCTATACTGTAACCTGTGTTTTCTCTCCTGGCATTAGGTCTTTTGACAGAACATAGTTTCATCACACAGAGACAAACTAGTGTCCAGGCCTTCAATTCATATCTGAAGGAGCAAAAGTATCTTAATCACTGAAGTCTACCTTTATCTACCTACCTTCAGATCACTGTCCAGCTCTGTCTTTAGGAAACATGCAGCATAGAACATGAAACAGTCTACAGGTCTCCATATTCATTCTCATCTGACTCTTAATGCCACAAGATGGAACCCAGGAACAAGGTAGAGAGTGCATCCAGCTATCTCACAAGTGGTCCAGACAGCCAAGTCTTCGTCATTCTTAATTGACCATGCTCCTCTGTGGAATGGAGTTCAGCTAAGTCTCTAAGACAGGAGAGCTTTATTCTCCCCTGTTTTATTAAGTAAAGGCCAAAGTCAACAGATTGTGCCAGGTACCATGTAAGCACACTACTGAGTTTCCTAAAGAACAGCACACTCGGTACTAGGGCGGTAGTCTCCACAGCCTCAGGACCAACGAAGCTCTCCTGCACTGGAGGCAAGCAAAGGTTGCACAACCAAGCGTCAGGTATGCTGTCAAAGGGTTAATAATTCACTGAATGAACCACATGCATTTGATGCTACTGACTCGTGCCTTTAGAATCCCCAAACTAGAATGATACTAATCCCAGCTATATTTCCTGCCCAAAAAGATCTTTACAAAAGAATTGTCTTTCATTTTTTATACTTTTTCTGCCTAAGTTCTGAAAAACAACCACCCTTTAGACATCAGTTCTGCATTTTTGTACTATAGAATCTTACATTTTTTATGGAATCATTAAAAATTCTGCTTGTGAAATTTATTGGGTTTTTTTTTTGAAGAACACTTATACTGTTGTGGAAAATGGATTAGTTTACATGTTCCACACTCTAGTAAGCATGTACTCTTTGTAACAGTCATTCTAACTGGGGGTGATGTTCTCTGTAGTTTTAAACTGTATCTCCATGGTAGCTAATGACATTTAGCATTTGTTTACACGCTTATTAGGCATTTGTGTTCTCTCTTATCGCTTCATCTGCCCAATTTATATTGAATTCCTTGGGCTTTATTAAGTTTTATGTTCATAGTACATATTCTGGAAAGTAGACATGTGGCCAATGAACTGTTACATAGTATTGGTCATCTCTTCACCATTTTGATTGTTTGCTGTGGAGAAGCTTTTTATAAAGCCATTTGTCAACTTTTGTCTTTATTTTCTGTATCCATTTTGGGGGAATCTTATTCAAACAATCACTGCCTATCCCAACATAGTCAAGTGTTCCCCCTAAATTTTCTGCTCATAGTTTCTCATGTTTCCTGGTTTGTCCACTCTGAGTTGACTTATGTGTGGAGCTAGAGAGGGGGTCGGATTTCAATGTTTTTATGACAATTTTTCACAGCTCTGTTTATTGAAGAAGCTGCCCTATCTCCAGTGCATGTTCCTACCACCTTTGATGAGAATTTGCTGCTGTAAATACATGTCTCTATTTCTGGGATCCATATTCCGTTGGTCTGCGTATCTGTTTTTACGCCAGTATCATAACATTTCGATTGCTTATGGCTATATAGCTCCAGTCATGCCTCCAATTTTGTTCTTTTTATAAATATTAGTTTGTCTATTCATGGTCCATTTTATATCCCTGTGAATTCTGGGATCAATTTTTCTAACTCTGTGAAGAAGTCATTTTTACTGGAATGGGAATATATTGAGTCTTTAAATTTCTGTGTGTATACAGACATTAATCTTCCAATGCATAAACTTTGAAGACCATTCCATCTTTTTATATTGTCTTCACTTTCTTTCCTCAGTCTGTTATAATTTACATGCTATACCTCTTTCATTTAGTAACTTAAAGCTATTTCTTGGGATCCTTAGTAGCTATTTAACTGGGACTGCTTTCAGGATCACTTTTTCAATGAATTCCTGACTGTGTAAAGAAAAGCTAATAATGTGTGTACTGGCTTTGTTTCTCGAAACTTTACTAAGTTCATTTATTCCTGTAATTTGTTTTTGGTTGAAGTTTTTAGTAAGTACAGATGGTAATTTGAGTTTTTTCCATCTCATTTACCTGTCTTCTATTTCTTTCTCTTGCTATGACTTAAAGCTCTTCTACTATACTTAATGAGAGTACACACCCCTCTTCTGTTCTGGCCGTTACACAAAACCTTTCAGCTTTTCCTCAGTCATCATAGTGCTCTGGCTGGGTCTTCATATATAGTCTTGTTCTTTTGAGAACAAGAAACCTTCTATATGTAATTTGTTTAAAAGATTTTATCAGGAAGAAGTATTGAAATTTAACAATTTTCTGCATCCATTCAGATGATGATACACCTTTTTATAATTCACTTTATTGAAAAAATACCATACTTACATTGGTTTTCATATATTAAACCATCCTTGTATCCCTGAGATGAAAGTAATTTGGCCATTGGTCATGAGCAGTCTGTGTGTTATTGAGCACGGTGTGCTAATGTTTCATTAAGAATTTTTACATCTGGGCTGGAGAGATGGCTCAGCCTTAAAGGCTAGGCTCACAACCAAAAATATAAAAGAATTTTTACATCTATTGCTCTCATACTTGTTGACCTACGGTTTCCTTTTCCTTATGTTCACTCCAATTTGGGTAACAGAATGCTTGCTTTATACAATAAGTTTAGAAGGGTCCCCCATTTTTAATCCTATTGAATACTTTGAGAAAAACAGCGTTGATTCTTAAAGTATGGTAGAAGCCAGCCATGAACCATGTGAATCTGAACTTTTCTTTGTTGGGAGCCTTTTTTTCCTGATTCAATTTCATTACTAGTTATTGGTATATTTAGATTCTTTCTATCATCATGATTCAAGTTTAACAGATAATCAGTATTTAGAAAACTCTTCCATTCCTTTGAAATTTTACAAAGTAAAATCACATCATTTTCCATAATAAACTGCTTTTTTCTATATTGATTATAAGATCTCATTTTTCATTTTAATATTATTTATTTGGGTCATGGTTTTCTTGTCAGTCTAGCTAAATATTTGCCAATTTTATCTTTTCATAGAGCCAATTTATTTTATTTGTCTTTTAGTTCTTTTAGTCTCTTTCATTTATTTCTTTTCTGATTTTTCTATTTTCAACTAAACATGAATTTTCAACTAATTCCCTGTTTCATTTATCCATGATAATAATTGCATTATTCACTTGAGTTCTTCAATTTTATATATAATCACTCTTGCTGTAAAGTTTCTTTTTGTATCTTCTAGTTTTGATATTAATTTCCATTTCATATTTTAAAAAATTATTTCATTTGCATCCTGATTTCCTTAATTATCTATTGAGCATCCAAAAATGCACTGCCAGGAACCAGGTACTTTTATACATTCTAAAATTTCTTTTGTTTTTATCTTTGAGAATGTCTCTTTTATTTCTTCAGATGAAGTGATGAGATGAGAGCCACACCCAAGTGTCAAATAAATGACTCAGGCTGGGCCCAGAGCATTTCCTTTTCTGTTCTATCCCTATGTTTAGTGCTGGAAGCTTCTAGCCTCCAAACAATCTAATCTTCCGACCTGACTGATTCAATCTGGCTTTTCTCAGCTTCTGACTGAATTGCTCTGCTTGGCCTCATAATAACTTTGGCAATGTCTTATAATCTTCCGAACCCTTCTCATTCTCTGGATCATTCTGTCTTCACTTGTGTCCAGCTTGTTCTTTCTGCAACCTGCCTCTGTAAAACTCTCAGGGTAAAAGTGCCATACACTCAGCACTACCCTTTTTTTCTCTCGGGGTTCTTACGTAGTCTCTCTTCCTCTGCTATTCTCAGTGAGGTGTGCATATCCTGTTCCTGACTCATTCTGTCAGATCTTTCTCTGATTCGTTACTGTCTCCCCCTCAATTAGATGTCACTCTCAGTATGGCTGCTTTCTTCTACCAACTAACCTTACCTTCACTGTTAGGATGAAAGGTGTGTACTAAGGGCATGTCTATATTGTGGCTTGATCATATATTTAGATGTGATTCTTGCCAGAGCAGCCATGTTGCAGGATTAAAATTCCTCTACAAACTTTCCATTTTAGACTATTGTAATCATAACAATACATAAATTAATATTTAAATTTTAATGAATAGGTCCATGAGTATTCATTGTTTTCTAGGACTGGATACTCCAACACTAATTGGATAGTTCTACAATTATTATGATTTGAATTGATCCCTTGATTTATATCTAATGACCATTTTGTCTTTTTCCCAGCTTCATCTTAAACTCTTGCCCTGTGAGACATAATATAGCTACACTTACATACTTTACGTTCACATTTTTTTAATTCTTCTGCTGTCAGTCTGATGAGATTCGTAGTTTACGCTGGTTATTATGGTTTTTCACGTTGGATGTAGAACAGCTCTGAGCATCTTAATTGTCACTGTATTGCATGTGTGCATATGGTGTATGCATATGTGTTTACATGTTAGTGGGGATATGAACACTTGTGCATGCACTGGTAAACTCTATAGGTTGTCATCTTTATCACTCTCCACCTTATTTTATTTTTTATTGTATTATTTCTTTGTGTATTGCCTATGTGAGTTTATTTGTCTTATTACATTATAGCCCCTTTATCATTATATTTTTATTATTTAAAACAATTTTATACTTAAATACATTTTGATAATATTCTTCCCCTCCCCCAAGTTCTTCCAGATCCTCTCCCCCTTTCTATACACCCAACCTTAAGTTCTTTTACAAAAAAATAAGAGCTCCTAAACAAAGAAAACAGAATCTCATCAAAAAAGAAAACATCAAACTGCAACCAAATAAAACACACACACACACATACACACATACACACACATACACACACATACACACACATACACACACACACACACACACACACACACAACATACACCACAGACACTTTTAAAAAAGTTGGGTTGGGCTGGTGGGCTATATCAGTGGTTAAGAGCACTGGCCTGGGGTTGGGGATTTAGCTCAGCGGTAAAGCACTTGCCTAGAGAGCACAAGGCCCTGGGTTCGGTCCCCAGCTCCGGAAAAAAAAAGAAAAAAGAAAAGAGCACTGGCCTGAGTTCAATTCGCAGCAACCAGATGGTGGCTCACAATCATCTGTAATGGGATCAGATGCCCTCTTCTGGTGTGTCTGAAGACAACTACAATGTACTTATATATGCATAAAGGAATTTTTTTTAAATACAGAGTCTAATTATATTTTGGTCAACTACTTCTGAACACAAGCAACTTGTCCTGCTGTGGTTGATGTATACAGAATAACTATTTTTTGAGACAGCATCTCTCACTGAACATAGAGAACTTACCAACTCTAATTCACCTAGGCTGGCTGGCCAGGCAAGCCCTACACACCCACACACACTCTGTCTCTCTGTCTCTCTGTCTCTCTCTCTCTCTCTCACACACACACACACACACACACACACACACACACACACACACCCTTCCCTTCCCATGCCCACATCACTTCCAGTATGGAATAACACCAAGCCCAGTTTTTTCTATAGGTACTAGGACCTCACACTCGGGCTTTCATGCTTTTCCTATGAGCAATTTACCCAGCAAGCCATCTCGCTAGCACTTTCCTTTCAGCATCTTTTATAAGGCTCATCTGAGTCTCAAAATTTGACTCAGTTTTTATGTTTTCAAAAGTTTATATTTCTTCTTCATATATGAAGGGCAGTTTTCTTAGGCATAATAATGTGTTTCAGGACTGAGATTTCTTCTAAGAAATCTGCTGGTGGTCTAATGAGGATGTTCTTTCTTATTATTTAAATTTTTTTAACTTATTATTTTACATTCTGCTCATTGCCCCCCCAACACACACACACACACACACACACACACACACACACACACACACACACACACACTCCTTCCCCCATCCTCCTCCCCTTCTCCTCTGAGTGGTTAGGGGCCTCCTGGGAATTCTCCATGGTACTTCAAGTCTCTGCGAGGCTAGGTGCTTATGAGAATACTCTTAAATGTGGCTTTGCCCTTTCTAGTCCAAAAATTGAGATTTGTACTCTTCTACTTTTAAAAGTTGAACTACAAAATCTCATCATGACAGTCTTATCTGGTCATACTTATTCATGTAACACAAACTTCCTGTACAAAAATGTTTTCTCTGTTCTTCTTGTGCATTTTTTGTTTTTTGTTTTTTGAGATTCAAGACAGGATCTCTCTATGTAGTCCTGGCTGTCCTGGAACTCTATCTATAGACCAGAGATCGGCCAATCTCGGCCTCTTGAGTGCTGGGATTAAAGGCATGAGCCACCATGTCCGACTATTTTCTCCATTGCTCTTTTGGTTAAATAATTTTTTATTTTATGTACATTGATGATTTGACTACAGCTATATCTATGTGACGGGGTGTCAGAGGAGTTACAGACCATTGTGAGCTCCCATGTGGGTGCTGGGAATTAAACCCAGGTCCTCTAGATGACTTAACCACTGAGTCATCTCTCCTGACCCTGTTTTCTCTGTTCTTAACTTCATTTTCCTCCCCATCTTGACCTTTAGGTATCTCAAAGACTTTTTGTTTTGTTCTATTCATGATGTCCCAAACGGTTTGAATGTTTCCTTCTTGTTTGTTTGCTTACCCAATTGCTTTGTGCTCACTGTGTAGCTATTTATAAAATGTGCATTATGTCCCTATGAGGCAATGGAAGTTTCCTTCAGAACTGTTTCCACAAGTTCTACTACTAGCAGGGGCCTCCAGTCTCCACACCAGAAGAGGTAAGGACCTGACACATGCCCTGGTGACCAGTCAGTTCTATGAGCTCAGGTGCTATACAGAAAGAGGGAGAGGTGGTGTATCCCTCTACAGTGTTCACACCCACTCCTGATGCTGGTTCATACTGAGACGGCATGAGAACAGGGCAGCAGATGCGCCTGTGCAGACAACAGCAGCAGGAAATACAGTATTTCTCTTTGTTGCTTCAGTAGTTCAAGCGAGCACAGGAATGAGACGTTAACTGGATTTGGGCAAAGTTCTTTCCTGGGTGGACTATGGTCATGCACACCTAGATCAGTAGCCAGGAAACTCATGCACAGACATCTTCAGCTTTAATGGATAACCAAAAGTAGGAGCATGGCTAGAGGGACAACGTTGCAGTCTTCCCTCACTCATGCATGCCTGGGGGTAGGACAATAGTCAGAGCCTCCGAGATGTTTCCCTTCTCTTCCACTCATTCCTTTGGGAGGGTCAGGGCTAGTAACCATGGATTTTCCTTTCTTGACCTTCAAAAGCAAGCAGCTGAGTGTGCCTTCGTGGGGAGACATTTGGGGAACTGTGCAGGTTTTTATTTTCTTCCTGGCACTAGTATAAGTCTGCACAAAGCTATAATGACATTTGGTCTCAGGGAGTTAACAGACACACTGATCTGGTTCTTGGTGGTGGTATGTACCCTACATTCACTGCCATATTGCAGAATGCATCTCCAATAGCGCAGGCCACCCATTAGGTCCCAGTCACTCTGCTTGACCAAATAGGGTTCCTGGAAAAGCTACTCATGAGTCTTTGTACAGCTCTGGGCTCCTGGAGATGAGAATGTTCAGTGTTAGCATGCTGTAGAATAATCCAAATTGAGCTTTTCTTCTTCTCATGGTGGTTCCTTACTACAGGGGGCTCACTGTGAATGATGCCAAATTCCACTTTCTAGTTAATTATTAAGTAGAATATAAGTTTAGAAAGCCTATATTTATAGTAATAAATATTTAAAATCCAGGCCTGGGGTTTCTACCCCACATTGGTTGTTGAGTTTCCAGATAAAAACACACTCAGTCTTTATATTTACAATAAGCCCTAAACCGAACAATAGCTGAGCAACTGACTCTCCTCCATGTTTTTAGAATCTACTTTCCTATCAGTAACTCTAAGTTACTATTTACCATGTTTCATGTGGGCTGCCCTTAACTCCAATTGGCTAGCCCACACGGTCATGTACTCATGGCCAGCTAACCCATGGTATCTTCTCCTCGCTGCCTGTTCATCTTCCTCGTTGTCCTATAGATGGGGGAAGGGGTCTGAACCCCATCTATGTCTCTTCTGCACAGCTATTGGCTGTTGGCATTTTTAATTACCAATCACAATCAACTGGGGGGAGGTTCACTTAGCTAGCATCTATGTATAAACTCATCTCTGGGGCAACCAGTTTTGGGGACTCCAAATTAGTATTAGAATATTAGCAACATTAGGCCAACACACTGCATACATTTTCCAGTAGTTATAGTGTTTAATACCCATACTGATGCCGTTTGCTTGCATTCTTTCTTTCACCCTTGGCCCTGCAGAGGGACACTCACTTTCACAGATGTTGGCCCTGGGATGGCGGGTTCCAGGGTATTAAGTGTCTCTTACTTTGTGGTTGTCCAGATTTCTGAGCTTACCATAGTTTGATTCCCTCTCTTACTGAGTTTCAGCATTTTTCCAAGAGCCATGCACCACAGAACACAGCTGTACACCACTGCTTCTCTATAGAGGAATAGACAGTGCTGGCATCCTCAGAGCATTGCTTCATCTTCAGAACCTGAACTTTTTGATGTCTAAGTGATAAAGTCACAGCAGTTCAGTATTGGTAACATCATTGTCAAATAGATAAAGAAGATGAAAATGAGCTTTCACTTAGAACTTGAGACTAACAGATTGTCCCTGGGGTGTTTCCTTGTTGCTTTACGTACAGCAGTGATAACCTAATTAAAACCAGGAGAGATTTCTTTTCCTTGTCAGCTACGAGACTTTTATCACTAAATACAAACATACGGGTTTGAGTATGCAATGAGATGAAGGGTGGAGATCTGGAAGAGGAGCACCTCTGATGTGTCATAAAAGTTGGCTTAATGAAGCCTTTCTACATAGAGAAAGCATTAACTGTGTAGATTTTTTTTTTTAACTTATAAGGTAAGCCAGAAATTAAGAGTGTCAAACATGAAGAACCTTCTCTGGCCAGAGTGGCCGCACTCTGGCACTAGTGGTTTCCCATTTCACCTTTCAGTTAGACCAGTGCTTCTCAAACTTTCTAATGCTGGGACCCTTTAATACAGTTCCTCATGTTGTGACCCCAATCATAAAATCATTTTATTCTTACTCCATAATTGTAATTTTGCTACTATTATGATTAGTAATGTAAATAAATGTCTGTGTTTTCCTATGATTCACCCCCCACACACACACACACACCTGCCCAGGGCAATATCAAGATGGCACGCCATCTTGGAAATACTGCTTGAAATGTTTAGAACAAATCCAATGTGTGAATGGGTGACCTTGTCTTGCTCTGTCTCTCAGACCTTACCCAGCACACCCACAACATGACACTTCTCAGAATTAAAACACCATTTGCAAATGTGGCTTTTCTTTTTAAAAATCTGTCAGTTCTAAGAACAAAAAAGAAAAATCTAAGAATAGACAGTTCATGTCTGAGGAAATATATATGTATTTCATGTGGAAATACCAATTAGTACCTGGCAAGCTACTAAGGATTTAGAGTAATAATTTCTAATTTATTTGTAAGATACTAACTTTCTATTGGTGGTAATGATGTTTAAGAACTACCAATAAAAAGAAGTAAAAAAAAAAATTAAGAAGTACAATAAAATTGGATTTATTCATTGAATGTTATCAGCTATTTAAAGTATGATGCATTTCTTATTAACACCTAAGTCTCTGCTATACATTAGTTTAATTAAATATCCAGTCAATTCAAACTATTCATGATCTTAAAAATTGCTATTTTGGAAACAATACAGGAGGCTAGAGAGGTGACTCCGTGGCCGATGCTCTTGTGGGGGACCCACCACCATCTCCACAGGGTTCCAACATGCCTCCGTAGTCTCCTCAGACACATGCATGAGTGCACACATGCGCGCGCGCACACACACACACACACACACACACACACACACACACGTGCACACGCACAATCTAAAAAGAAAAAGAATAACAAAGAGCCCCACACGAAGTTGAGACGCGGAGCGTAAGGGAACGTGCTTTGCTCCTGGTTTAACCCACCCAGGTAGGCGGGTGTAGTCTTAGCAGGAGAGGACAGAGTGACAGGATGGACAGACTGACAGTCAGAGAGAGAGACAGAGACTGGTGTGTAGTGTGTACTGAGCCAGAAAGGAACAGTACATATCCGACCTCCCTCTAATCTCCCAGTCTTACTCCTACGCTGGGGACCACTTTACAGCCCAGGTGTCCTCCTCACTTAAATCACACTTTCAGTATCAACATCTACCGGGTGATAGGAGATATCACCTTGTGGTGTTTTTGTTTGGGATTTATTGGGATATATTTATATGAGTTTTATGGGGTACATTATAATAACTTTGTACTTACATGTACTATAGAATAAAGGTAGTGAACATCTCTCTCTTAAAAACAGCAATGTTGCCATGTTTATATATACAACTATGTATATGTGTGCCCATTTATGTGTGCTCGTGCATGTGTGTGTATGCCCGTTTATGTGTGTGTGTGCATGTGTCTATGTGTGTGTGTGCGTCTGTGCATGTGTGTGTGAAAGTGTTTGTGCATGTGTGTGTGCATCTGTGTTTGTGCATGTGTGTGTGAAAGTGTTTGTGCATGTGTGTGTGCATCTGTGTTTGTGCATGTGTGTGTGAAAGTGTGCATGTGTGTGTGCATCTGTGTTTGTGCATGTGTGTGTATGCATGTGTGTGTGTGTGTGTGTGTGTGTGTGTGTCTGTGTGTGATGGCCCCAAGTTGTCAAGAATTGTTTCTGTTGGTTCTAGCACCTTAGTGAATGAAGCAAAATTCTCCCAGTCAAACCCAGAGTTTGACCATATGGCTGGTCTTGCAAGTCAGCTTGCCCTGGGGATCTGTCTCCACCCCTAGAATGGAATTACAGACAGCTGCCCCACTGACCCAGTGTTTACATAGTAGGTTCTGAGGATCAGAATTCTCATGCACATTCTTATGCAGCAATTTAACAATTGTGCCATTTCCTCTGTTCTATGGTGTGTGTACGCGTTTTAGAAACTTGGGACTCACACAGTAATTTTGAAATAACGAGAGAGTAGAACCCTACTCTGGTAGAGAAGCAAGAAAAGCAAGCCATTCCTCTTCTCCTTTTTGGTGCCCCTTACTTACGGACTTTCTGTCCTTCTCCCTCTGCCCCTCTGACTCTAACGACCAGTGTACTAATGCATCTACTTATGCCTGTCTTATTCCACTTAACGTCATGGCATAATGCTGGACCGTTTTGCTGCTGCAAACAACTGACTATCGGTCTGTCTTTTTAATAGCAGAATATGAATATATATGCATGTAAATATATGTGAATGTATATGAATGTGTGAATATATGTGTGAATCACATTTTTTGTGATCCTTCATCCACTGATGGCATCCAGTTGATTTCATATGTTAGCCCCTGTGGGCAACGCTGTAATAAACTGGGAGTGCAGCTCTCATTTCGATGACTTTGGATACCATTTGGATACCCAGCAGTAAAACGATGAATCCCTAGCTCTGAAGCGACTCTCCAGTGTCCATAGTGACTGTACTTATGTTGATCCCCAAGTGTATTTATTTGTTCTCCTCTACATCCTTACCAGCATTTGTTGGAGTTTACTTGATGGTAGTCACTTTTGCTACTATGTTAACTTGCTGTGGTTTTGATTTGCAATTCCCTGACAGTTAGTAAACCTGTATATTTTCTTATTATTTGATAGCCATTTGCATGTTGTTTTTATCCATTCAGTTCACCAGCATATTTTAACTCCTTTTTTTTATCCTGTTGTTCAGTTTTTCAGTTCCTTTTACTTCTGGATAAATCTCATCAGATGACAAATGTAAAATGATTTTTCTTTCATTCTATAGGTTGTCTTACTGTTGATTTGCTGTGTAGATGTTTCTGAATCGCATATAATCCCATTTGTCTAGTTTTTGTTTGGTGATCATGCCTCTTAAGGCCTCTCCAGAGGGTGATTGCATACATTAATGCCTGAAGTTTTCCATTTCTTAGTTTTTAACGTTTAGAGCTTTGCTCCGTTTGAGTTGATTTTTGTGTATAATGTAAGGAAAGCATATTTCTGTACACAGAAGTCCATATGCCCACCCTCCCCAAATAAAAAACCTTCTCCACTTTCAGTTGCAACAGGATCATGGAGATCTCGTTAAAGGTTGGTTGGCTGTATGTATGTGGATTCATTGCTGAGCTCTCTCTAAGTTCCATTTGCCTGTGTGTCACGATGTTCTGTTACTCAAACTCTATAGCTATGTGATGCCGTGGGCATTCTCACGCCGCTAGCTTCCTTCTTGTTCTCAGGGTGTCACGTTGGCTATTATGCTGGTTAACCTTGTCAATGTAACAGAACTGAGAGAAATTAGTGAAGGACACTTTCACATGTATCTGTCAAGTTGTTTCCAGAACGAGTTTGATCATGAAGGTCTAAACTCATGTTCACTGAGCAGTGCTATGCAGCCTGTGGAGCAGACAATGATGCTTCGTTTAAGCTGTCTTGCTCAGACAGGACCACTCCTCACATGGTGGTGGAGTGAGCACAGCCACTATTGAGAAGGCAGTCTTAACAGAAGCATCCTTCACCCCCTATCCCATCTGCTGTCGAAGAGCTTTGAGGTAACCAGTCCCCACCATGCTCTCACTGACTGTCCCCCACTATACACAGCAGCAGTGAAGCCTGGTCCCCTTTAGTTGTGACGGCCGAGGAAGGAATGTATGAACATTTCCCAGTAAAAACACTGAAGTCCAAATGTCTGATCAACTCTGATCTACATCAAACTAATAAGAGACAAACAAAAGCCATATGGGTTCGCTAGAAAGTTTACGTATCGCTTATTGGAGAGTATAAGGATGGATAGCACACTCTGCAATATTAAATAATTCCAAAATGAGAAGGAACATAAGACTAGTAACATGCATCCTTATCTGGCTATTAGTAGTTCTCGGACCTTTAAGACTGACAGATAGATAACCAAAACACAACTTCCTTAGGACAAGGATTGAGCATCCAGGGTACAGAATCAACTTTCATTAATGAACAGTGGCATTTGGATAGATAAGTTACTTCTACTGGGACATTACTGGGCATCAGGCTTCCCCAAACTCATCATGAGCAGGAATTTAGTATAATAAAGACCAACAATGCAAGACTGCCTTTGTCTTATTAAAATTAAATTGACAGAGAGTGGATCACTCTGCACTCAGGTTAATTCTGAGGGACCCATTTCCTCAGCTGCAGGGAAGACAACAGACCACTGGCCTCCTCCAGGAATTCCCCTGCTGTTTGGTCCAAGGTCATGGCCCGCTTCAAGGCACAGAGTAATTATTAGTTGCCTCGGGATTCCTTTTAAGGATATCCCAGCCTCATTGCTTGCATTCTAAGAGAAACTGAGGCTGTGTAACTTCCTCGCACCCAGACTTGCCCTGGTAGGTGCAGAGCTGCAGAGCACTCCCATGTCACCTTTGTACCTAGGAACTGCGCATTGCAAAGCCTGATTTGCATAGTCACAGAGGGAATTCTGAGTGCACAAACCGCAGGTTCCTCCACCCGGGCCTGGCATCCACACAGCCCTCCCTTTGCAGACAAGCCACCCAAGCACAAGCACAGTGCCAGGAACACTGCACCAAGGCAAATGTAGGGGCCCAGCTGTGTGATCATGCCTGCTAGAGAGAGACTAAATGATCCCAGGCCACCGATGAAGCAATCATGTCCTATCTTTGGTGGATTTAAAAGCACGGTGAAAATATAAAATTTCAAGCAGTGGGGATCAAAGAATTATTTGAGAGCACAAAGACTTTGTTCTGAGGAACAGCCTATCCTAACAGTAGAAAACGAGGATTTACTGGGAAATTCATGAAATACAGGGGATCAATGCAGAGAGAAGCAGTGAGGGAGACGAGGTAAAGTGGCTTTTATTCATTCAATTCTCCATTCAGTGCTAACACTATTACAAAGTCTAGAGAAACCAGATTGGTTGATTTTTTTTTATTAAGATACAGATCTATGAACAGAACAATTATTTGCTAGCTAGATTACAGTTCCTTGTAAAAATAATATGTGAAAAATTAGTAGAAAATGAAAATCTGAAAGTTATCTGAATCTGAAAATGTTAAGCAATTTCTGCTGCACATTACCGTGGATCGTTTCAAAGAAGGCTGGAGCATGACTGCGTAGACAGAACGTAATGATTCTGGTTTTATTAAAGCACGCAGTGGGTCCTTCAGAGCTTGGCATAGTCTTTCAGAATCATCTGTAGCTTCTGGCTCAGCATGATGTTTCCTCGGGCCTTCAGTCTGCCACTGAAGAAGGCCTGCAGAGTGGGAGGGGAAGAAGGCCAACAGTTAGCCTTACACTTCATCTCTTTCAAAAGGACGGTGTTCAGGCTGACAGCAGGTGAGTTAGTAACTGGACAAGGAAGGCAGCTTCAGTCTACCTATAAGAGTTTAACAGTTATAGATTGCACACATAATTTTAGCTAAGAACAAAAGACCCCCGCACATCTAGAGAAATCACAGACTGTTATCTGACTTGACAGGCTTGGTGATACTGTTTGAATCTGTACTTCTGACCTCACTTCATTATCACATGTGGATTTGAGGCTACCTAAATAAAAGACTGCATTGCATTCTTTCTTGATACAACTATTCTACTCAAAATTTGAAAAGCAAACTGAAGATGCTAATCACACCTGCACCACACAGTGGCCACAGATAATACAAAATACAACAGTACCACACTGTGGTGATAGGTAACAGCATAGGAAGACTGGATGAGCCCAGGCCCTGTCACTTACTGGCAACGGGAACCTGGGCAAACCACTGAACCTCCTGAAGCTCCAGCCCCTATGTCTCCGAAAACTCAGGACGGTAACACACCCTTGTCACGTGAGTTAAATAATGTGCAAGCAGAAGGCTGGTGTATTAGATGAATTCTTAAACCCTCCACATTTTAACATTTCTAAGTCTCTTGATAGTTTTTCTACATTTAAAAACATTATTGCAACATTATTGCAAAAATGAATATTTTAGCTTTCTTCTGTCCTCTGTATGTCTTTTTTAAAGGGTTTTGAAATTAAAATATAATTACATCATTTCTTCCCTTCCCTTTCATCCCTCTACCCTTCCCATACACACCTTTCGTGCACTCTCTCTCGCTCTCTCTCTCTCAAACTCTATTTCTTTAACTGGTGTTACAAGTACCCCCACACCCACACATAGAGTCTATTCTTAAATATATAAATGCAATCTGCACAGTCCATATAATTAATGTTGCTTGTATGTGTGTTTTCAGGCTGATCACTTGGTATTGGATAATCAACCTGGGGCTCTTCCCAGGGTAAGATTACGTCTCCATCTCTCAGCACCCCTTAGATGCCTGTAGTTCTCTGTGTAGGGTCGAGGCCCATGAGCCTTTCCCATGTCTGCTGGTCTCCTCCGTCACACCTTGTTTAGGGCATGTCTTTATTTCTTTCTGGCTAGCACTTAGGAGTGGGGAGAGTAACCTCCCGCACTGCTCCCTGTCTTACATGCGCCAGCTTTCCCCAGTCCGTCAGATCACCTGTGGTCTGTCATATGCATCCTTTATTGTGCTCGTCTGTTCCTTCTCTGTCTAATTTGCTGGGACTCATATCAGGAAGGGTATGTTGAATTTTACTAAATACTTTCTAATGCATTATGGAGATGGTCATATGATTTTCCCTTTGTTCTCTTGATATGATGACATATTAGCATATGTTGAATCATCCTTGCACGCCTGGGATAAAATAAATGTGACTATGGTGAATGACTTCCTTTGGTTGTGTGTGTGTGTCTGTGTGTCTGTCTTCGTGCTCCCTCAGACACACACACACACATGTTGAGACTTTGCCTTGCAAGTATTTTTGTAGAGAATAGTCTGTTTACCTATGACGCATGTGTGTCCTTGTCACTTCTGAGTAACAAAGCAATGCTCTCCTCACTGACTGAGTGTGAAGGATTCCTGCCCTGGCAAGCACTGCTGTTAGTTCTTGTTGAAAAGTCAGGGAACACTCGGCCATCTGGGCCTGGTGTTTTCACTTTAAGGGGTGTTATTGAGGATAGCTCGATATGTGGTCTATTCTAGAGAAAGTCCCACTTGCTGACAAGAGGATGCGTATTCTGTACCGGTTGGATGATCCGCAATGTTGAGTCATCTGGTGTGTGAAACAGCTGCTCTACAGTAGGGTTAACTCTCACTTGTTCTGACTGAGTGATCATCTATTCACTGTTGTGTGGGGCACAGCGCTTTCCCATTATTTACTGTACTGAAGCCTATCATTTCTTTTCATCTAACAGTGTTTTTTAAAACTCAGTGCTCCAATATTAGATACACACTCCTTTATAATTGGATGAACTGACTTTTGGTCACTGAACAGTGAACTTCATCTGTTTTTGTCTCTGTCTCCTTTTTCAGATACAAATGCAGCCGCACACTGTCCCACTCACCATTCCTATTTAGTCTGCAATGTCATCTTTCCATTTTCTTTCAGTCCATGTGGGATTTTACTTAGTAAAATGAGATTCTTGTAACAGAACATTGTTGAACCTTGTTTTTTAATTCATTCGACACGTCCATGTGCTTTAGTTGAAGTATAACCATTTACATTTGGTTACTATGCTTATGCTGGTGAGATGCTGATTTTCTCCTAGTTTTGAATTCTCTGCTCATTGTTTTTCCTTTCCATTGGGTTAGAGTTTGGTGGCTGACCACACCGACATGTTGTCACTCTCTTATACATCTGCTCCCGTAGGGTTACACTTCCTTTTTTTTTTTTTTTTTTTTTTTATTAACTTGAGTATTTCTTATATACATTTGGAGTGTTATTCCCTTTCCCAGTTTCCGGGCAAACATCCCCCTCCCTCCTCCCCTTTCTTATCGGTGTTCCCCTCCCCATCCTCCCCCCATTGCCGCCCTCCCCCCAACAATCTAGTTCACTGGGGGTTCAGTCTTAGCAGGACCCACGGCTTCCCCTTCCACTGGTGCTCTTACTAGGATATGCATTGCTACCTATGAGGTCAGAGTCCAGGGTCAGTCCATGTATAGTCTTTGGGTAGGGGCTTAGTCCCTGGAAGCTCTGGTTGCTTGGCATTGTTGTTCATATGGGGTCTCGAGCTCCTTCAAGCTCTTCCAGTTCTTTCTCTGATTCCTTCAACGGGGGTCCCATTCTCAGTTCAGTGGTTTGCTGCTGGCATTCGCCTATGTATTTGCTGTATTCTGGCTGTGTCTCTCGGGAGAGATCTACATCCGGCTCCTGTCAGTCTGCACTTCTTTGCTTCATCCATCTTGTCTAATTGGGTGGCTGTATATGTATGGGCCACATGTGGGGCAGGCTCTGAATGGGTGTTCTTTCTGTGTCTGCTTTAATCTTTGCCTCTCTATTCCCTGCCAAGGGTATTCTTGTTCCCCTTTTAAAGAAGGAGTGAAGCATTCACATTTTGGTCATCCTTCTTGAGTTTCATGTGTTCTGTGCATCTAGGGTAATTCAAGCATTTGGGCTAATAGCCACTTATCAATGAGTGCATACCATGTGTGTTTTTCTGTGATTGGGTTACCTCACTCAGGATGATATTTTCCAGTTCCAACCATTTGCCTACGAATTTCATAAAGTCACTGTTTTTGATAGCTGAGTAGTACTCCATTGTGTAGATGTACCACATTTTCTGTATCCATTCCTCTGTTGAAGGGCATCTGGGTTCTTTCCAGCTTCTGGCTATTATAAATAAGGCTTCTATGAACATAGTGGAGCACATGTCTTTTTTATATGTTAGGGCATCTTTTGGGTATATGCCCAAGAGAGGTATAGCTGGATCCTCAGGCAGTTCAATGTCCAATTTTCTGAGGAACCTCCAGACTGATTTCCAGAATGGTTGTACCAGTCTGCAAGGATTACACTTCCTAACTCCTGAGGGTGCCTCCTCTCTACTCTCAGGTGGGATACTCCCTGAGGCACCTCCACACTGCTGCTGTCTTCACCATCTTTCCCTGCTGCTTGCATCTGGAGGAGAGCTTGACGAGAAGGCATCACCTTCACTGGCAGTTACTTCTTTTCCGGCCTTGAGGCGCATCCTTCCATGCTCTCCTGCTCTGCAGCACTTCCACTGCACTCTCCTGTCCGTCTGATGGGGCCGCTGAGGGCTCACCTGTGAGTTCTCAGCTCCTCAGGTGTAAAGAGTCCTCCTCTGAGCTGTACTCTGACGGTCCCACTGTGTGGCAGTGAGTGTTCCTCCTGATCACATTCATTTGGGAAGCCTGAGTCCTGGTCTGGATGCCCAGGCCTTGCCCAACATGAGGGAAGTTTTCAACCACAAATGCATTGAGAAGTTTCTCTGTCCGGAACCTTAGCTCTCTCTGTGTGCACTGACACAGCTGTCTGAGGCTTTCATGGCATCTCACACACACTGAGTCTCCTGATTATTTTATCCCCTATGTCTGATTGTGACATTCTGAAAGACCTCTCTTCAAGGTAAATTCTTTTCTCTATTTGATCTGGTTGGGACTTTTGACTAAAGTTTGTATCTTATTGACTTCTTTGTTTTCCAAGATTTCTTCCTCTTTGCAGAATATCTCATTTATTTCCTGCATGTCTTCCTAATTTCATTCAGCCATGATCTTTTGAGCTCTTTTATTTAAAAGATTGATTGGTTGATTTACTGTGTATATGTGTATATACCTGCACGACTTTATGTGTACAGGTGCTCAAAGAGGCCAGAGGGCTCTTGGCACTAGAGCCATGAGTCACCTGATGTCAGTGCTCAAAACTGAATTTGGATCCTCTCCAAGAGTGGAGTGTTCTTAGCCACTCATCTCTCTAACCCTGTTACTAAAGAGTTACCACAGTCAGGACGTACCCTAGGGCAGCGCTTGAGCCTCATAGTGATCTTACATGGAGATTTATTCTGCGTGGCAGAGTAGACATCACAACTACTTTCAGAGGATGGCCTTCTTAGAAACCAAATTTCTCCTGAAAATGTCTCTTGGGATATTGGTTTGTTAAGCAATCTTGAGTTTGGCACCACAGGTTCTTGTAGATCCTTTTGACCATCACTACTAGGGTTTGGGCAGTATAACATCCTAAAACCACAGACCTACTGTTCAAGAGTTGGGGACTCCAACAATTCAGATAGGTGGTCTAGACAGCAGAGCTGGTGCACACTATATGGTAATAATGGGGCAATGACTCTATCAGGGACGGGCATTAACTGTTAACGCTGGCTTTGTTACTTGGAAAATTCTCTGGGACTGGCTGCTGTAATAGTGCTAAGGGGCCTGAGTACGTGTCACCTGACTGACACTGGTACAAGTCCAAGTGTTTCACAAGGAGAGATGCTTGGTCGTATTCACTTGCACTCTGACAGCAGAGCAGCTGAGGCAGGAGGCCCACAGGGTGTGGCCGAAACTATATTTCTGCTCTCCTGTTGTGGATGTATAAACCCAAAACCCCTTAGCTGTGCACCCTGGAAAGGAAACAACAGCCTAGGTTGGTTTGGTTGTTGTTCCCAATTCTCTCCGTGGTGGTTCTCACAGGGACTGAGTAACAGATGTGTTTCTCAGACAGTTTCTCACTTTTGAGATATTTTATAAACAGGTATTCTACATAGCATATAAATAAGTAAATAGCTTTTAATCAGGTTTTCTTCAATTCTTTCATTTCATGAGTTTGCTACTATGTGGAAGTTGTTTCTTAATACTTGTGCATTCAAACACTTGTCAGAGCCCATCCACTGTAAGGACCAGATAACAAGATTGGAACTTCAAGCAACATAATCACAAACTAAAAATAACAAGTTTTTCTCCTCCATACAATTCCTTTACTAGCTACTGCAATTGTGTTTAAAGACAGGTAACAGTCTCAGATAATATTAATAGTCACAGAAGGTACTGACATTCCTTAGAATGCGTCAACTTCAGTGACCCAGTGAATATTAGTAAAATACCCTAGTTCTGGGTTTTTAATGAGTTATTAATGCTGTATACTAGCTAAATGTCACTAATACAAAACCCTGACTTCCAAGATGTTTCAAAAATTGAAACTTCCTGAGAAGTGCAAATCATTTTTTTTTTGTTCTTTTGTTTAATCTCGGAGCATTTTAGATTTCTAATTTTTGAATTACGGATCCTAAGCCAGTAAAAACTGTGCAAATATCCCAAAATTTTGGTAACTGAAATCTTATACCAATCACACACAAATTTTAAACCACAAACTGTATATTCAAAACACTTAGTGTAGGTTTTATATTGTTTTAGTAAATAGTAAACAGGAATTAGACCCCCTAAAAAAATCTTTTGAAAAATAATTAACTGAAATAGTAATAGTAATTTTAAAAATGAATCGCTAATCAGAATATTAAGAATAGACTTCGTAAATAAAACTTTAATAACATTACATTCTGTGGGTTAAGCTTGCCCAGGACCACTTCCATGAAATCCTCATCAGAAATTGTGATGGTCGTGTCAGCAGAGCCTTTGGCAGGGCCTTGGTAAACCTCTCCAGAGCCGTTCTTCAGGTCAATGGCTGGGAAACAGGAAAGCAATGTGTGTCACTTTTTCCTCAAAAATATCACAGCCTCCAAAAGCCAAACAAAATGGAAACCGCTAGAGTTTCCAAGTTAGGCAATGTCTGTGTATTCTATCCTTGTACTTCTAGAACACGTACTCTCTTCATTTAGAGACAGGACCTCACGGTGAGCAAGATTGAGCCCCAACTCACAGCACTTCCTACAGTGACTTCCTGCTCCTTCAGGTGGAGCTTCTAAGTCCTACTCTTTAGAAAGGTCTTCAAAACAGTCAAGCCGTTAGCAGTTTTTCCTTAATGAAGAATTTCATGATAGAAATACTCAATATGAGTTAAATGTAGAACAAGCTACTAAAGGGAAGTGAAGCTGCTGGGCTGGGTATAACCAAGGACTTTAAAGTCAGTCAGCACAGAAGGTTAGTGCAGTAGCAGCATGTGGGGCTGCTCAGAGCTCATCACGTTCTCCAAACTTTCTAGCCCCTGAGCAGCAAGATTTTAGAGCTAAATTTGAATAACACTCTAGTTATTCACAAATAAGTCATAATGTATGATAATTTTATTCCTAATTATTTTCATACAATTTGTTTTTTCTCTCCCACTCCTCTCACACATCCTTACCCATACCATGGTCTTTCTCTCTCTCTCAAAAAAAGAAAAAAATCAAACAAAAAATAATACAAATAAAAGACAAAACAAAAAGCACATGAACTCACACATACCAGCCGAGAATTCATTTTGTTCTGACCAATACCTTGGACACAGGACCTGCCCTGGGGTGTGGTTGATGTACCTAGTCACAGTCCACTGGAACAAACTTTCTCAGCATGAATCTACTGCAATTGCAAATAGCTTCTTGGGCTGTGCGTGTTCACACACACCTTTAACACCGGCATTTATAAAACAGAGGCAGGTGCATTTCTGTGAGTTCGAGGCCAGCCTACATAGTGAATTTCAGGACAGGTCTATGTAGAAAGACCCTACTCCAAAATCTCAATGAACAAAATAAAACAATAAAAAGTAAGGGTGGGCACTGTGTGCACTTCCCCTTCTTAGTGCTGAGACCTGTGCAGGCCTTGTGCATGCTGCCACGGTCTCTGAGTTCATGTGTGTCTGGGGCTCTCATATGTGGCACAAGTGTGCCGTTTCCTTGGAGCCATCCATTTCCGCCTCCTCCTCTGCCCAGATCCCTGAGCCTTGAGAGAAGGAGTTTGATGCAGTCATCCCTTTAGGACTGAGTGCTCCAGAGTCACTCACTCTGAGTGCAGTGACCACTTGTAAGTCATGTGCTAATTACCATCTACTGCAAGAGGAAGCTATAATGTACGTTTGTTTGTTTAACCAGTTTCTCTTCCATTAAACTTCTTTATAGAGAGGTTAACTGTCCCAGAAACAAACTGAAAAAACATTTTTAAGAGTTTAACTCCATTGCTTTCTGCATAACATTTACAGAGCTTTGCTGAAGCTACACGTAGGATGTCTAAGCTGTCTCCCCTATGACTGATGTGCATACAGGAAAACCCAGTCAGCACATGCAGTGTGAGCCTCGTGTGTGTGCTCTTTCTATCTCTGGGGCAGCTGTATCCACCCTCCCAAAGGATGCAAAGAGCTCCCAACTCTAATAAGGAGAACTGAGAATGCATAAGACCACCCAGAGCACTTAAGTACCTTTCTGCTTAGCAATTGCTGAAAATAGAACCCAATCACCCTAGGTCTCCACGGAAGAGAATTTTGCCAAGGAAAGAAAACAAAACAACAACAAAAGAAGAAGAAAACAGGAAGGGCAGAGAGCAGGGAGGGCCTTCTGCTTAGGCTGCCTCACTCTTCCTTCAGTTTGCAGTGTGACTGTTAGACGGGGTGGCAGAGGCAGTAGGAGTCTAACACAGAGCAAAGGCCTGATCTTACAGGGATTCCCGTGAACACACTTTCATAGTAAATGTTATCTCTACAGTCAGAAAGATAATGGAAGGGACAGAAAAGAGAGGGTATGAGAACTTTAAAAGAAAGCAAACCTCTGCCAGCCAACAGACTTAGCATCTGCAATTTTAATTCTGCACAACTCTGCCCAAGGCCCACTTGGAGGAGGAGTGCACATAAACATTCCACTCAGTAATAAAACTGTATGTACTTCACACACATTAACCCTAAAGTAAAGGAGAAAATCTATCTCCTGGTCAGCAGCATCTGTGGTTGTTCACACTTTCCCTCGCTCAGACTTATGTACTCACCATTAGCAGGCAGGAGACTTGAAACTGAAAAGCTAATAGTTAACTCCACTACAAAAAAAAAAAAAATGGTTCTTAGCAAGAATATAAAAGTTTGGGGTAACGGAGCAAACTGTTCAAATTCACTGGGTTTGGTTTATGTGGGAGAACTCTCCACTGTAATCCTCTAGACTCAGATATCTGCAGGGTTACAAGTAACCTCACTACAGAAATTCAAAAGTGCACTTCCAGTCAATGGCGGAGTTTACCGTGTTTATGACTGATTACAGATCAAATTTATGATCACTGAGTCTCTAAACGAGTTCAGAAATGTTTCAGCTTTGCTTCACCGCCTGCACAGGGACAAGGCAAGGTAAAATCACAGCAGAGCTACGGAAGGAAAACTGCGCTGCCTAGGATGGCAAGGTCTTTGTGAGCACAAATCCATCCGCCACCTCATGATGCCATAGACTTCTCTGACGAGAAATATTAGTAACTGTTAGGTGAGTGAAAGGGGTGACAGGAAGTTGCTTTATGCACCAAACAACAGCAACAAATGAAAAAACTGATTCACCCAGTAGCCTAGGCTGTCCTCAAACTCGTGGGTTATCCTCCTACATCTTCTTCCTAAACGCTAGGATTACAGAAGGGAACCGCCAGTCCCATTAAAATATAAGGTCCTTTTTTTTTTAACAAGAAAAAAGAATACTGCAAGGACACAATACTTTGCTACTATTTTGGCCAAAAGTTCAAAAACCCAACCATGAATAATATCAAATAAATACAAACTAATGAATATTCTCCCAATCCATCAAGGTAACAAATGAAACACAGGTGTATCCAGGTTCCAACAGCCAGAGACTTAACTGAGTGTGGAGTGTGTGACCAGGCCAGACCCAGAGGACTCCTCCCCTCCTCTCTCCATTGCTACTGTTGCTTCTGCTACTGTTATTATTCCTTAGCTTTAACTGGCACTATTGGGACAAATGGTGGAGCATTAATGAGGTGTTAGAGCAGATAATAACACTATATCAATGTTAACTTCCTGACATTGATAACTGCTCCTTATCAACCAATGTCTTTGTTCTTGGAATAACAGAGTAGCATTCACCCCTACAACACTACATCTCCAAGTTACCCTTAAGTACATATACTTTTACAAAATGAGATAAAATTTTAACAATTTGAAGTGCTAGATGAAAGATAACTGTTCTCTTTACAATCCTTGCAGTCTTATCTCTAGGCCAAAATTTATTGTTAAAATAATTTGTAAGTGATGTTAGAACACATGGTATATACCCAGGGGACAGATGGCCTTTGGAACAATGTTATTCTCTGGGCACACAGTCAGGAAGTGCACTGGACAGCAGCGGCTGTCACTGTTGGGAAATTCCTTGACTAACAACTGGATAGGAGATCATACAGTTGAAGCTTGTGAGCCAAATTCTACCTGAACAGGAACGGCAGACAATCTTCCACAACCTAGGTTTCTTTCATAGTTTTTTATTCTGCTTTCTTCCTGCAGGAATTATCAAGGAAGCAAGCTAACTCATTATAACTGTGCTTTCCAGCATTCTGCTCACAGCTGTCACTCAGCCACAGGCTCTAGGCACACAGCCCACAGTCCAGCCCAAACCGTGACTGCCCACAGTTCTGCCATCACAGCTCATCTGCTCTCTGCAAACTCCTTCCTCTTCACTGCAGTTTCAGCGATGAGTCACCAAACACAGGTTTGAACACAGGTTCAAAACCTGAGTTTTGCCCCAGACATCTTTCTGTCTTCTGATATCCAGACATAACTAGCGCTTGAGGAGGTTGGTTCTATTTTAGCAATAGTTTCACAATGGTCCTCTCTCCCTGTCCTTCCTTATCATGACCTTGACTTAGGTCTTCCTTTCTTCCAATCTTTTCATAAGCATAGTTTCCAACCCAATGGGCACATGAATACTGAACTATCCGCAGGATCAATCAATCTTCCCATTCTCTAAAGATAAAAGCTTATCTTTCCAAGCCGCTCATACCACATGCACACATGCAGTCCATAATCCGATCAGTTTTTAGCCTGGATGTCTTTGGAATTCAGAATTGTTCTGACTTTAGTAACCCTGAGTGAGAAAAGACCCTTATGGTGCAACACCATATAAACAAACATATCATTTCTCTACTCTGATTGACACTAGCTGAGTTAAACACAGACAGTAACACCACACATAAGCTGGGATTGGGTTTTCTTAGCTTCAGTTAAAGGGAAAAACTTATCTACCTTTAGATGCTTCTACTTCCAAATGTCAGATCAGTGTAACTGCTTTAACTTTCAGCCACAAACAATTCTGTAGGCTACCTGAGCCTCCCACTCTTACTCACTTTGTTGTGTGGTGCTGGGAATAGAACCCAGGTCCTCAAACACAACATGCATGCCAGCCCTAAGCCTCTAATTCAGTCAACCGTTAGACAGCAGAATGGAATGGAAAGGGTTTACTAGACAACTTTTGGATGGTTTTAGAAATAAGTAAATAGGTACTCAGATACCGCCAGGAGAGAGCTGGATTCAAAAAAGTGCTGACACACCTGAGAGCACCACTACTGCTCCGAAGGACACACCCAGAGCCCTCAGGACACAGGAACCTAGGAGCAGTCTGGGACAGGTTCCTTCCTGCTTCCATCTACACCAGGACCTGACCCTGTGCCACAATCCCTGCCGAGAGAGAGCAGGTCTCCCAGGAGTGCTGAAACACAAGCTTACAGGAAGGCCAAGCCACTGTCAAGCACAGCAAAAACAGTTAACACCAGAGATAACCAGATGGCAAGAGACAAGGGCAAGAACCTAAGAAACCAAGGCCACTTGGCATCATCAGAACCCAGTTCTCCCACCACAGCAAGTCCTGGATACCCCAACACAGCGGAAAAGCAAGATTCTGATTTAAAACCACAACTCATGATAATGTCAGAGGACTTAAAAAGGACATAAAGAAGTCCCTTAAAGAAATACAGGACAACACAGGTAAACAAGTAGAAGCCCTTAAAGAGGAAACACAAAAATCCCTTAAAGAATTACAGGAAAACACAACCAAACAGGTGAAGGAATTGAACAAAACCATACAGGATTTAAAAATGGAAATAGAAACAATAAATCACAAAGGAGACAACCCTGGAGATAGAAAACCTAGGAAAGAGATCAGGAGTCATAGACACAAGCATCACTAACAGAATACAAGAGATAGAAGAGAGAATCTCAGGGGCAGAAAACACCATAGAAAACATCAACACAATGGTCAAAGATAATGTAAAACACAAAAAGTTCCTAAACCAAAACATCCAGGAAATCCAGGACTCAATGAGAAGATCAAACCTAAGGATAATAGGTATAGAAGAGAGTGAAGACTCCCAACTTAAAGGGCTAGTAAATATCTCGTCAACAAATATAGAAGAAAACTTCCCTAACCTAAAGAAAAAGATGATCATAAACATACATGAAGCCTAGAGAACTCCAAACAGACTGGATCAGAAAAGAAATTCTTCCCATCACATAATAGTCAAAACACCAACTGCACTGAACAAAGAAAGAATATTAAAAGCAGTAAGGGAAAAAAGTCAAATAACATATAAAGGCAGATCTATCAGAATTACACCAAATTTTTCAACAAATGATGCTGATTAAACTGGCGGTCATCATATAGAAGAATGCAAATCAATCCATTCTTATCACCTTATACAAAGCTCAAGTCCAAGTGGATCAAGGAAGTCCACATAAAACCAGATACACTGAAACTAACAGTAGAAAAAGTAGGGAAGAGCCTTGAACACATGGGCACAGGGGAAAATTTCCTGAACAGAACACCAATGGCTTATGCTCTAAGATCAAGAATCGACAAATAGGGCCTCATTCAATTGCAAAGCTTCTGTAAGGCAAAGGACACTGTCACTAGAACAAAACAGCAACCTACATATTGGGAAAAGATCTTTACCAATCCTTACCAACCCTACCTCCAATAGAAGACTAATATCCAATATATACAAAGAACTCATGAATTTAGACTCCAGAGAATCAAATAACCCTATCAAAAAATGGGGGTCAGAGCTAAACAAAATTCTCAACTGAAGAATATTGAATGACCCAGAAGAACCTAAAGAAATGTTCAACATCCTTAGTCATCAGGGAAATGCAAATCAAAACAATCCTGAGATTCCACCTCATAACAGTCAGAATGGCTAAGATCAAAAACTCAGGTGACAACAGATGCTGGCGAGGATGTGGAGAAAGAGGAACACTCCTCCATTGTTGGTGGGATTGCAGACTGGTACAACCATTCTGGAAATCAGTCTGGAGATTCCTCAGAAAATTGGACATGGTACTACCTGAGGACCCAGCTATACCACTCCTGGGCATATACCCAAAAGATGCTCCAAAATTTAACAAGGAGACATGCTCCACTATGTTCATAGCAGCCTTATTTATAATAGCCAGAAGCTGGGAAGAACCCAGATGCCCTTCGACAGAGGAATGGATACAGAAAATGTGGTACATCTACACAATGGAATACTACTCACTATTAAAAACAATGATTTCGGGGCTGGGGATTTAGCTCAGTGGTAGAGCGCTTACCTAGGAAGCGCAAGGCCCTGGGTTCGGTCCCCAGCTCCGAAAAAAAAAGAACAAAAAAAAAAAAAACAATGATTTCATGAAATTACTAGGCAAATGGATGGAACTAGAAAATATTGTCCTGAGTGAGGTAACCCTGTCACAAAAGAACACACATGGTATGCACTCACTGATAAGTGGATACTAGCCCAGAAGCTCAGAATACCCAAGATACAACCTATAGACCACATGAAGCTCAAGATGCTGGAAGACCAAAAAGCAGATGCTTCATTCCTTCTTAGAAGAGGGAATAAAAATACTCACAGGAAGAAACAGAGAGAGAGAGAGAAAGTGTGGAGCAGAGACTGAAGGAAAGGTCATCCAGAGACAGCCCCAACCTGGGGATGCATTCCATATACTGTCACCAAACCCAGACAATATTGTGGATGCCACGCAGTGCATGCTGACAGGAGCCTGATACAGCTGTCTCCTGAGAGGCTCTGCCAGAGCATGAGAAATACAGAGCGGATGCTCACAGTCAACCACTGAACTGAGAACAGGGTCCGCAATGGAGAAGTTAGAGAAAGGATTGAAAGAGCTGAAGGGGTTTACAACCCCATAAGAACAACAGTATCAGCCAACCAGACCCCACCGCCACCCCAGAGCTCCCAGGGACTAAACCACCGTCCCAAGAGTACCCAGGGATAGACCTATGGCTCCATCAGCATATGTAGCAGAGGATGGCCTTGTTGGGCAGCAGTGGGATGAGAGGCCCTTGGTCCTGTCAAGGCTCAATGCCCTAGTGTAGGGGAATGCCAGGTCTGTAGGCAAAGGGGCAGGAGGAAGGGAGTGGGTGAGGGAGCACCCTCTTAGAAGCTGGGGGAGGGAGGATGGTATAGCGGATTTCTGGAGAGGAAACTGGGAAAGGAGATAACATTTGAAACGTAAATAAAAAAATATTCAATAAAAGATTTAAAAACCACATTCATGGGAGAATTAGACTTATGGGCCATAAGTCATAAAACCTTATGAGTTGATGGCGCACGCTGGCTGATGGTTATCTGGACCTTTTCATTACTGGTAAGATGTGGGGGGATGAAATGTGTAACACAGAAACTTCTCAATGGTGCAAGTAAAGAGACAAAATCTTATGAAACATTTAAAATTTTGATTTTTGTCTATAAATTATAGCAAAATTATAGAGCCCATATGGGTACTCATGGTACCAGTTTTTAAGTCTCATGTTTAAATATAATTCCTTCAAAATAAAAGCTGGAGAAAACTAGGATGTCAGTAATTATAATCTATATCAACTGCTTACCCACAGTAGCTATCTCATATTAGTTTGTAAAGTTTTTCCATAATGAATTCAGTGAACTTTGACAAACATAAGGAAAATGAGCTTTAAAAATTAAACCAATATGATCATTTCTAGTAAAGTGCTTCAATGGTAGATTTCACCCCTAAAACAAAAGACAGAGTAAAGTTACTGAACAGAAAACAAGCATCTGTTTGGTTCTAAAGGACATGACCCCATCCCTCTAAACTGTGACTCCTCTATGGCTTCTGGCACTTGTAGCCTGGGCCTGTGCACGCTGAAGTGGGCTGCAGACCTAACTGCCAGCAGACATGGTACAGGCCCTTCTCAGAGCTAAGCCCACATCAGAGGAAAAGAGCCACGTAACAAGAAATGACCAAGGTCCAACAAGAGCATCAGGAGCAAGGGTGTATTCCAAGGGAACTCAGAGACTTCTTTACCCACATTTTACCCATGTTTACCTTTTCACCCCAGTCAAAGATCCCTAGAAAGTAAAGGGACAAGGATGGCCTCTGTTCAAAGTGTAAGATAACCAATGGCACAGAACCTTGGGAATGATGGCTTATGTTCATTCAGTTACAGCCATTTATTCCAATCTACTAAATAAAATGACACAACAGTCACTTCTTGAAAAGGAGACAGGTAAGAGCTCGGCCTCTAGCGTAAGGAAGCCTCAAGTATGAATATTGCTATTCCTAAATGCTGCACCAGGTATGAAGACCAAGGCGTGAGCAGAGTGCCTCCCTTCCCAAGGCCCTCTCTCTGACTTGTTGTTCCTACCGACCGTAGGCTTTAGATCTCCCCTCTCACTGGCAGGAGAAAGGCCTTTAAGCTCTCTCAGCCCTGCCAGAAAGGGACAACACTGCCCTCACTCAGACAGCCCTCCTGTTCCTACCTAAAAATATGGGACTGGCCTCAGAAGTGGCAAACCTATGACTCTGTCTCCACAATCAATGCCAACAGGGTCTCATTTGATTGTCAGCATTCTCTCTAGAACTAGATTTAAATTGACTTAAATGATTACCCCAATATACACACATTCTACCCAGAGCTGTGGTTCTGTCAGGGAGGGAAAGGAAAAGACAAGCGTGGTCTGGGATCTTGGGTTGGAATGTGCTCAGAGATAGTGACACCACACTCAGCCTGTACCCCCATCTCCATTCCCTGTATCCTGTTTCTGGTGTACCATGATATGAGCATGGCTGGGCTACTTACAACAATATAAAACATGTAATACTTGGTACTTCTGCATCAACATCATAAAAACTGCTGGGGAAGTAGAGGCAAGATATTCCCTAAGGTAGTCTTTAAATATCTATTCTGTATCAACAACCACCACGATGCAACAAAGGCTGCCAAAAGGGACACCTCCTACCACACCATAGGCCAGAAGAGCTGTCACTGCAGCCAAATACTATGACATGGCTCAGTGACATAGAGACTAGAGCAAACACAAGAACCAGAACTGAAAACAGTGTCACGGCTGAGAGTAAATGAGGCTGACAGATAAAGCCGATCGGAGCACAGGCAAAGGTGGGCCTTCTGTGACCCGGGGGTTCAGTGCAGTGTCACAGCTTGCTTTGCTGGGCCACGGTGGAAGAACTGATGACAGGCAGCAATTAACAATTAACAATTAACAATCAACAAGACTCCAAACGTCTCTCTTTCTGCAATAGATAGAGTGGAGACAACTGTGCTAACAACAGGTAACTTTCCAATGTAAGCACGCTGTCTCGCAGATAAAGCTTAGTTGGTTATTAACCACTTTTATCACACTGTGGGAAACTGGCCTGCTTGCCTAGATCAGCCGCTTGTCCTCAACATGAACTCCTACAGTTTATATTGCCAGCTTCACCACTCCTACTCTTAGCCCCTTCATTGTTTCTGTAACACGTACCCCTCTCTTTGAGCACTACTAGGCCTATGCTCTATAACTCAACTGCTAATGCACTTTCTCCTCAAGAGGAGAGTTGATTTCCTCCGGAGAAACATGGAAGGAAAAACAGAAAGCAAGCTGTGCTCTCTGCTGACTTATGAGCTAGCTCAGAAATCATGAGGCTAGCTGGAATCTGGGGAATGCCTGTATCTCACATTTCAGCCTTCCTTCTCCTTCCTCAAGCGCAAATGTTTCCCACAAGGAAAAAATACAGCAGATTCCCTGTGGTTACTTTTTAACAGATACATTGTTGCTTTCCTCTCTACACTAATACAAACCATGTTTTATATAATTAACATATGGTGCCTAAAAAAAAAAAAAGCAAATGTTATATTAAAACAAACTTACATATGTTTTAAAGAAGAAGAAATAGAAAATTGCTTCCGAAAGTTCTAAATGATTTAGACAGGCTTTAGGTGTTGGGTTTGACTAAGTATGTGTGGCAATTGCTTAGTTGTAATGAGTAATAAACCTGTATGATTTTTCAAGGTATCCATGTAGACAGCATTTTTTCTCCAGTGCTACAGATCAAACCCAAGGACTTCTACATGGCATAAAGCACTCCAGGACAGAGTGAGTTTTGGTTTCTTTTAAAACCCAGTTCTGTAATATGAGCACGTTTTTGTTTAAATCTCGGGTGTGGGATATGGGCTGCTTCAGTGTTCACAGCTGTCAACTATAATTGTCTCATGTTCTAGGAGTGCGGGATCTTTTGCCAGCTCTGGAGAGTCTGGAAAGGGTAAAAACGGGAGAGGCCCAAGAGGGCCTGCTGCTGCTCCCTTACACTGAGCCCACTGCTGTTGCATTTGCTCGTGATGGTCTGCTGGGTGTTCTGACAATGAAGGCTGTGCTCACCCCAGGGAAGCCAATGAACCTACCATCTGCAGCCTACAGAGGTCTACGCCCCTTTCTCCTCTGACTTCTTCCTCTCCAACCTAGCATTGGGGATTTGGATGGGATTAAGGTGGAATGAGGGTAAAGATATAAGAATGCAATAAAATAATAAAACAATTAGGCCAACACTACCATGTAGTACATCTTCAGCACTAAACGCACTCTCTCAATAGCTATCAAATAAAAACCCGAACACACACATATTCATTAAGGAATCTGCACCAGCACTCTACCAACATGGTGTGCAGGCAGGGAGGAGGAGAGGTTAACAGCTGCGGTGGAAATGAATAAGTAGAGTGCACTCTGTGTGTGTGTGTGTGTGTGTGTGTGTGTGTGTGTGTGTGTGTGTGTGAGAGAGAGAGAGAGAGAGAGAGAGAGAGAGAGAGAGATTGACAAATGATGACATATGTAATTTAAGAAAAAAAAGTAAGCCTTTGAATGTCCTGAGACATGGAAAACAAAAACAAAACTATGTAGCTCAGATTCACCTGCTTTCAAAGAGGCTATTATTACTTATAAAACATACTTTATCTCCACCAAAAGTCACCTTAGAATAATAAAAAGTCATGAATATCACTTACTCCACTTGGCTGCAACATTCCCATTTTTCGTGATATGCCATTCAAATACAGCATTTACTTTCTTTACCACCTCACGTCCAACATCCTTGAGGCGTCGACCTATTTCCCCAAATACAAGAGCACTCTGCAGTGCTCCACCCTGACAAAGAGAGGAAATTTTATTTGAAAACTTCACAAAGAACTTATTACAGATACATGCACTAAAAGTGACTTTTAACCTGCTCATAAATACCAGAGCTGAACTGTTGTTTTTTTCACACAGGCTTATTTCACACTTTCCTCATAGTATACTGCCCAGAACTGGTTTACCCTACCAGAAAATGTTTACCGTAATTTTAAAACAATACTTTGGTGCAGGGGTAAAAAGCCTCTTCTGTAACCATAAGGTCCTGATTTGAATCCCAAACAGGTGTTAAATGCCGTGTGGCGATACATGACGTAAGCCAGCAGTGGGAATCAGACTGGCTTCCCAGCACAGCAAGGCGCTCAGGGGCGCTCTGGGAAGCTGGTCCAGCTGACATGGTCAGCCCCAGGCCCAGTGATGGGCCCTGTCTAAAGATAAAGGGGAGAAGCAACTGAGGAAGACAAAGTCACACGAGTGCCTACTCAGGTCAGTGTACCCAACCACCCCACACACAAACTGACTAACTGTGTACCTACGTGTAAGTCACTGCTCAGAAACACTGAACAAGTAATCAAGTTATGGTCATCATTCTTTGTTTATAAAACAGGAGTAAATTCCATGAAGCCTTTAATCTTTTCTGACTATAAGGTGTCGTAGGCTTTGATCTTAGATTATTCTTATGTTAATTGCTTTTTACTTATGAAATAACATGGTTTATGAAAAAAAGGTGATGAGTATGAAAGTCTTAGCATTATTAAGTTAATATTTTGGGCATAGAATACAAACATTTTTATCAAAAGCCTTAACCTAACTAAAATATAAATATTTTACTAAATGAGACATGCTGTTATCTTCATATCTACATACAAACTTTTTTTTTTAATCCCACCCCACTGCATACAAACTTTTACATCAATAAAAAAGTATAGGTTATTTAAGTTTTCACCTTTTTTTCTCCAAATACTTGTAAAGATTTCTCATTAAAAATGAGTGACTCACTCTTATTGAAAGAGGCAACTTTAAAATATTCCAATATTCTGCAAAGATTTTAAAAACTCTAAGCTGTGAGAATATTTTTCATTCCAATCAATTTTAAATTAGTGTCATTTCTTCAAGAGCCTTTTCATAGCTAAAAGAAGTGACCTGAACAATCCTAAAGTGACATTACCGTGACTCACACAGAAGTCACTGGGTGCCAGCCTAAGCAGCCTACCTCAGAAGGTGTCTGAGCGGAAACTCCAGATGTAGGAACAAGATCCACATATGCATTGGAAATGACAATGTCTCCAGTCTCTTGGACCTGGGGAGAAGTGGAGTAGGGAAGGAACACAGTTCACTGACTTTACCATCCCATTATGAAACGTGAGTCACTTCAAGGAAACATACTTCTCTTTGAAATGAAAAAACAAACAAGCAAACAAAAAACAGAAAGCCAGATGAGACAAAAAGTCAATGGTCTGTGTGATAAAGTAACAGACATGGATATTTTCTGAATTAATACAATTGTTATTAGACCTGGATAGAGGTCTACTGATGGTCTTTAAAGAAGGGAGAAAAAGAAAAGAAAAACTACAAGCAGATCCCATCTCCTAAAACACTAACTACAGGAGCTGGAGAGAGGGCTCTGTGGTTAAGAACATTTTCTTTCCCCAAGCCCGAGTATATTCTGGGGGAAGTCAGAGTAAGGGTCCACTCTTGTCCATAGTAGAAGGCATGCCATGATAGCCCCATACAGAGACTAGACCAAAGCTGGCTAAGAAAGATCATAGTCTTTGTAACACCATGATTCTGGATGCTATTTCAAGTCGGAAGCACACATAAGATGAAGTAAAAACAGTCTTTTATGTCTGCCATTAAAGAAGCTCTCAGTCCGAGTCCTGTGCCTCCTACCACCCCATGACTGTTCACAGAAGAATAATACTGGAAGCCAAGGCTCGTAACCCTATTGCCCAAACGGCCAAAGCAAGAGACCTGCAAGTTCAAGGACAGCCTGAACTAAGAGCGCATTTCTGTACATGCTGTGCTACAACACACTGTCTCAAAAGAAAGAAAGGAATCACAATATAGATAATAAGTTTCTAAAAGTGAAGGTAGCAACTTTGATTTTAACTAATCTCCCTTGACTACTTCCCTTCATACTTGAAAGGAGGGGGAAATACATTCCAACAATTTTTCTTTAAAAAAAAAAAAAGAATTAAATACAGTGAAAAGCACAGGCACAATTAATGGAAAAAACAAAATACACTTTAGAAAATTGTTCTTTGTAGGCACATGAGCATACAGTTCTGAAATATTGCTTAAAATGTTTCCTAAAATACAGTGGGAAGGAGGGGGTCAAGGTAGGAGTCTTCTCCATCCCTGTAATTACCAGAGAAGGAGCAAGTACTCTGAAGACGGAAAGCATTTTAGAGTTGTCTAAAATGGAAAGACTGCGTTACACGTAGGCATTGTTTCTCCGCTCTTTCAGTTCGCACAAACTGCACATGTTCTGTGCAGGACTGCATGAAACTAAAAACCTTCAACATAGCATATGGTGTCACGGTCCAGGAGTTTTGGAGTCCACGTTCTTTTGCCTGCCTGCCTTCCCTCCTTCATGGTGCTAGAGGCTGAACCCAGGGCCTAGTGAACAACAGATGAATGCCGTGTCACTGGGCTACATTCCAGCCCATTTGTGAGTGTTAACTTTCAAACAACATCTCAACTCCATGGCTTGGGGTACACGGTAGTTAACTAACTGGGCAACCCTGGGTTCAGTCCCTAACACCCATCCCGAGTACCCTGGCTCTACCACAAACATTTGAGAGAGTAAAGAGCAGGAAGCAAAGATTTCAAGTGAGGTAAGTTTGCAGAGGAGGCCAGACTGTGCGTCCGTGGGAAAGGACAGAGTTTAAGGTACTACACGAGCTGGGCTTGTTGGCGATGTGTGCCATGCCACCACTTTAAAGGCAGAGGCAGGAGGATCACAAGTTCTAACAGGGCAACCTAGGCTACAGAGTGAGATTCTGTTTAAATTTAAAAAAGAAAAAAAGAAAAAAAAAAAAATCAGAGCCCTGGCCCCTGAGGATAAGGCAGCGCTTACACAGGTTTAACACAGAAGACATTTGCAAAATAAAACAAATGCTGTCCCTAATGCATGAAAACACTGCCAGCAGCAGGAAGGCAGTAGTGCTGGAGCAGAACTCGACAACTTACCAGTTCCTAGAGGAGCAAACAATGCAGAGAAGGAGCCCTGAGACTGAGGCTGCAGAGCTACCTGGGGCTGCCTTTGTGTGGCTGCTAAAAAGCTGTCTGTGCCCTCCCCCCCCCCCCCACAAGTCTTTACCAACATCTAAATTTTCTAAGGAAACTAGGTTTTCTTATATTTCAGTTGCATAGAGTTGCTATTGGAAGTTGCTTCTGAAGACAACAGTGTTTGCAGAACCTGCATAAGCAAAAGCTTAATGTCACTGCTGGAGTACGCAAGCCCGCTGCACACAATGCGGAGCAACAGAAGGCCATTAGCTGCTGGCTGTGGCAACAAAGTTGTTCTTTACACCGATGGTAACGGACAATGTCGGACGTCCCTTTAGTGCTGAGCATCACTAGTTAGGTCTACACAAGTCTTCACAGCCATTCATTAGGCCCAGGCTCCAGGATACAAGATGTTAGTTTATAGATATTTGTGTTACCAAGAGCACATGGTTTCTGTACAGGGAAAAAAAACGAAAGGCTACAACTCCACTGGTCTCTAGCACACAAATAGCTGTTCCTACAACTCTGCGAAAATTTGGTTAGAAGACCTTTCCTATTAGATAGACAAACTGCTGTTCTGATTCTCTTGAGCAAAGCTTTGAAATCTTTCATTAGTGAGAGAAAGAGAATTTAAAAGGTATATGTTGAATCTGCTTCAATTAAAAGTCAGCATTAACTTTAAAAGTACTCACTCCCAAGTTTCTCTCTCAAAGATTCCTATTACTAACCACCAAAATGCTAGCCCAAACTGGTGGTGTGTGGCAAGCAGGCCCAACTCTGATTCATACCTTGGTTTGAAAATGAATTCTGTTTCCTTCCTTCCACATCTCAGTTTGTAGAGTTTGTCCTGGATACACTGGTTTGGCAAAACGAACCTATAAAATATTAAAATAAGAGTTTTTGGGGCTGGGGATTTAGCTCAGTGGTAGAGCGCTTACCTAGGAAGCGCAAGGCCCTGGGTTCGGTCCCCAGCTCCGAAAAAAAGAACCAAAAAAAAAAAAAAAAAAAAAAAAAAAGAGTTTTTGCGTTAAAGATGTTTTTTAAACGAAACTCTCTACTTGTCAAGGAAATTTCTGAGGTCAGCATAAAAGGAAAATATTAAAGATTTAAATATATTAAGCTTATAGAAGATACCAAAATACAGAAAATAAGGCACAGACACTGAGAGTCGTGTGCACACACACATAGCTATTTCTTTTCTCTCAAAACAAGAGAATCAGGGCAGGGAACATAGCTCCCTGGCAGAGTGCTTGCCTAGCATATGTGAGCCCTAAATTCAATTTTCATCACTGGAAAAAAGAAAAGGAGAGAGCAGCATCAGTAAACAGCATTTGCTCAAGACAAAACCATAATCCTATGAGGTAGTAACTCAGGCAGCCACCCAAACAATTTAAAAACCAAAGAAGACTAATTAATCAGGGCTGAAGGGTCCAGTGAATACGCAGAACAAAGGTTTAGATCAGATTACTTAGGTTACTGTGTGAATCTATACATGGATTACTGAGTTAAAGAAAATAATTGTGATTAAATGAAACCCATGAAAACAGTGTTATTAAGGGAAAATATATCTTCACTCTTACACTGTACATAAACTAATAAATATATACTAAGCTACTTTGCATGGCTTTCACGCATATATCTTTTTACCTAAAATATTGTTAGGTGGAGACATTTTCCTTTTTTACTAACAAAACGAGCAAACAGTGAAATCCTGAAATTGACTCGGCAGCACAAACTGAAAACACTAAATCCAGCCAGTGCTGTTATGAGAGTTCTGATGCAGCCGCTTCCTGACATCTTTGTTAAGGCAAGGGTTGAGCTTCAAACGTACACATGTACACATGCTGAGGCCAGGAGGTGGTGACACACCTTCCTTTAATCTCAGTAGACAGAGCCAGGCGGATCTCTGAGTTTGAGGCCAACCTGATCTACAGCACAAATTCCAGGGCAGCCAGTGCTACATAGAGAAACCCATCCCAACCCCCCGCCCCTCAAGAATACGCAAGACACAAATACCTTAATGGCCTTGAATCTTGACACATCATTATCCGCAAACTGCTGTAAAACATGCCTTGCAGAAAACCCAAAAGTACATAATCCGTGTAATATGGGTTTCTCAAAACCTAAGAAAATTTAAAAAATTCTTATAGACGAAAAGTGGTAAATCTAAATATATGTATTTAATTCAGTATTTTAATGTCTTTTAAAGTGCAATATGAACTATGCTATGTATTAAGAAACAGAACAAGCCAGGAAAGATGGCTCCACCTTTTATCACAGCAATGGCGACAGAAGTCGGTGGAGCTCTCTAAGTTCGAAGCCAGCCTGGCCTATATACCAAGTTTCAGGCTAGCCAGGGCTACATATTGAGACTGTAAAAAGTTCTGTAAATAGTACTTCCTGAGGAAAAATTAAAAACAGCAAAAAAAAATTTTTTAAAAACATGAAATAAATATACAAAGGCTAGGAACACAAAGATCTATTTCTTTTTTTATTATTAGATATATATATATATATATATATATTTTTTTTTTTTTTTTTTTTACTTACATGTCAAATGTTATTCCCTTTCCCGGTTTCCTGTCCATAAGCTCCCCATCCCCTCCCCCTCCCTTATTCGGGTGTTTCTCCATCCACCCCCCTTACTGCCCCCCCAACATTCCCCTGAACTGGGGGTCCAACCTTGGCAGGACTAAGGGCTTCCCCTTCCACTGGTGCCCCAACAAGGCTATCCTCTGCTACATGAGCAGTTGGAGCCCAGGGTCAGTCCATGGATAGACTTTCGGTAGTGGTTTAGTCCCTGGAAGCTCTGGTTGGTTGGCATTGTTGTTCATTTCATTTTGTTTGAAATAAACCAAGTAGGTGACAGCATATACCTATCTAGCCTCTCAGGCTTTTGTTCTTCCCTAATGACCTCTTCATGAGAGCTCACACCCGTCCCCAAAGTGGCAGCCCTAACTCCAGCAGTAGAAGCCTCGCTCCACCATCTGAATTTCAAGTGAACCACTCAGAATTTTCTGAATATTTCCTACTTTTCTAAACCCTTTGAATAAATATGAGAGCTATCTTTTAAATGTTATTCAAATTACCAGCCCTGAGTAGTACTTTCTTTAAATGGATAGTTAGTAAACTGAGCTAATGTTTTCAGTGACTCCCGTCATTTACAACTCACCGGCAATGCTCGCAAAGCTCGGGTCAATGTGTAAAGGATTCGAGTCTCCACTGAGGCGGTACAGAGCGGCCTGCAGAGAAAAAGTACACTGTATTCAGTGTTTGCTGAGGAAGCACTAAGTGTGGACAGGAAGCATGACCGGCTACTGATTAAAACGCATAATGCACATACACCCAGGCTGGGATCTAAAAGACAGCTAATTTTTACAAAACCAAGATTACCTGTAACTAAGCTTCAATAAGGTCCTTTGCTGACATCAGCAGAGAGAGGGATAAGGTAATAAGGAAAGGGAAGAATTACACACCACTGCCTAAAGGGAAACGGTGTGGATAGGTGAAGGTTTAAAGTCTCATTTAGCCAATCAAAACCTGGTCCAATTTTCTTATTTTGTTTTTTAAATTTGAAGTCTATTGACAAAATACTGGCAGATAAACATCAAAGACCTCTCACAAAGTTTCATCTCTCTACCACTAAATCCTGAATATGCCCATGCACAAAAAGGAACCAACTCGCCTGCCAGTGTGACTCCATACATGCAAAGCTCAGATTTTCACACTACTAAATGACATAGGTCAGGCGGGATTGACAGAAAAGTGTAGGTAACAACAGGGAAAGCCTTCATGCTTTCTGGTATTTAAACTGTAAAGTTTTCAAACTAGCATGCTCTCCAGGGCTGGGAGCAGAACTTCTGAGGGAAGCTGAGTATATAATGGTTTTTATAAGTGCTGTTCCAGTCAGTGTGGGGTCTGCCTCGGGAACTCCTTAAGTCTCATGCTGAGAAGGAAGTTTTCACTTCTCAGTGGCTCAGTGTTCCTTCCTGTACTATGTTTCTCTAAATACAAGATTACGTGTGTTAGAAAACTAAATGGTTATTTTTCAAAAGCAGTATACTAGAAAAATATGCACTATCATGTATACAATGAAAGAAAGACACATTCCCGGGCCACAGAGGGAAGTCGTCAGACATAAGCCACATCATGGGCTATGATGGGGCCTGGGTTCACATCCAGCTATCGGTGATGCACAAATTTCTTCACCAAGGAGAGCCTTGAGTTTCTCATTGAGGAACAACAATAAAGAGGCTAAGAGGGGTTGGGGATTTGGCTCAGTGGTAGAGCGCTTGCCTAGCAAGCGCAAGGCCCTGGGTTCGGTCCCCAGCTCTGAAAAAAAGAAAAAAAAAAGAGGCTAAGAGAGCTCACTTTCACAGAACAACTGGGGAAATCAAAGGAGATACAACTCATGGTATTGCCTCATGAACGTTAGCAATCTCTAATGCATTTTACAAGATTTTAGCAACAATGTAAATGAACACTGGAAACCCACATGACTGCAGATGGATGGAAGCCCAAGAAGCTCCTCACTTTTGGAGAAGAGGATCAAACAAAAATATCCTACAAGAGAATCTGAGGTCCTGCAGGATACAGAAAGCTAAAAATCCTTTTCAAAGTAAAGCACTTCCCTGCAGTACTCCTAAAACACCCTCCATTAAGGAGTTAGCAATGCACCTTTGCTATGGGGAAAGAATGTTCCAGCTCCAAAGTAGTAATCCCTGAAGCAAGCCATAGGCCGTATGGACGGCGTGCACAGAGGTCGACGGGTCCTCAGTGTTGTGCTCGCTGCTGTTCTAACTATACAGATCTCTCCAGCCAGTGACTGGATCGTTTTCTGTCTTTTCTCCATACTCAATCCCTGTCCTTTCAGCTCTGGCCCCTGTTTTCACTCTTTTTCTTAGATGTTGGTTTTTATTGTATGCCTATGAGCACTTTGGCTGCTTGTATGTTGTGCCTTGTGCCCACAAAAGCCAGAAGGTGTACTGGATCCCCTGGAACTGGAGTCACACACAGTTGTGAGCTGTCATATCTATAGGAGCTGGGAATTGAACCTGGGTCCTCTGGAAGAGCAGCTGGTGCTCTTAACCCAAGCCACCTCTCCAGGTCCCTGCATTTTCTTTTTCATTGTTCTTCCTCAGTTTCTCAACCTATTCCTAACTCGTGTTTAGTTTTCCTTGATATCTTTCACCTCCCATCCACAGGCCTCTCATGGCTCCTACAGGGATGCCTCGCTTGTACTTTCTCAGAGCTCCTAACGCTATGTGTCACTTCTGCTCTTCCAGTCGCTAGCCTAGGCATCAGTTTGTACTTGGCTACTTCCAGACTTTTATCAGTGTTTCTTAGTCACCTCTATTAGATAAAGCTCCTCCATGGGGAATGTTCTTTTACAAGGACATTGACTTCTTGAGAATGGTGCCCCATCATTTTCTGCTCTGGAGGAATCCGACGCCTGTCTAATTATCTTCTGTGTAAAGTTACTTCATCATTGTCTTTCAGCCCTCAAGATTACTTTCTTCATCTTGAAACCCCAAGATTTGAGCAGGATCTATCTCAGGGCTACTTATTGACAATTAGCATTTTCTGGGAGCTGTGCAACTAACCTAGATAGTCCTACCAAGTATCTGCGATATTTTTAATTTTTTTTTAGCCCCCAAAAGAGATGGCCTAAATCTGAAAGGGTTCCCCAAGAGAAGACCTGATTCTGGGGTCATACTTGCTTTCAATTTAGCATGGAAACATTTTGTAAAATATTAACAATTACATTTTAACAAAAAGTACAACCTACTTAGTAATAACTGAAATCCTAACAGTATAATTAGCATTAGACATGTGTCTGGTGAAACTAGTTTGCTTCTCATTCTCAAACACAATGCCTGGTACTGAGAGCTGTTTACTGTTGGTCTTTTCCATGCATCAATGCCTAGAAATCTTTATTTTCCAGGAAACATCTGTTTTACTTGTATAGTCAAGCAGTGAGAAAACTCTCCTGTGAACATTTAAACAGCCTATGAGAAGTGACATTTGTAGGCTAAACTACACCGTTGCCAGTTTCCTTGTGACTAAAAAGTTAGATACATAAAACCCGGCATGATGCTCATGCACAAGTTCCACCTTTGGCACAGGTCTGCTCACACACTCTGTCCTCCATAACTCGCCAGCATAAATCTGGCCTCATTTCTCATGCACCATGCTTCTCTCCACCTACACTCTGCTCTCATTACCCCTCAGCCTCTTCCCTGACAAACTGCAGCCCTTCATCTCAGAGGAGGGAGCATCCAGAGACCACCTTTCTGCAAAGCCAATCATTACCTGCAAGCCCTTCTTCAGATCACTCCAAAGGATGACCCTCCTCTGAGAACTTATTCTAGAAATCAAAGCCTGGTGTTTAATTTTCCATTGCTTGGAATAAGATGCCTGAGTTACTCCACTAAAGACACACAAAAGTATAGGATGTCCAGCTGCAACAGAGCAGTATCATCAGCCAGGGGGACTAGCTCCTCTCACCTGATTCAGTGAAGTGGTATCTCTCAGTACAGCATCTGGAGGCCGACTTGGTACGGCTACAGCTGCCTGAAATCAAGATACTGTGTGTCAACTTAAATGTATGTGATTCTCTTGCAAAACTGACATCCAATAAGCGATCATGTGTCAATAAACTATGCAAACTGGATAGAGGGGTTTTTTTTATGTTTTATGTTCTAAGGAAAATGACATTTGAAATTTCATAACTCCTAGCTTTTCATAAATTATAATTTCCCTGAAATTATTCTTTTCATTATAAGAAACATTATCAGAACCATTCTCCAGGCCACAGAGGACAAAGATAGTTTTTCCTATATAAAAAGATGATGACAACTCTGAGAATTAAACAATTTATATATCTTAATTTGCCATGTTAACAAAGTAATACAGTTTATCACGTTTTTAAAGTTCAGTTTGTATTATTGATTATGAGGGAGGAGGCACAGGAATGCAGGCACACATAGAGGCCCAGACATCAGATCCCTGCAGTCAGAGTCACACTGTATTACAGTCCAACAGCTATGTCAATGTTTTAGTTCTTTATATGGAATAAAATATTGTCGCTATTACATAAATTTTATACAGTAAAGTCAGATTTTCTAATTACAGTGTTGATAATTTTTCATTATGAAATGCCCAGCTAAGACATTATCAACTTTATCCCACAAACCCCAAAAAGCATAATCCTAAAAGGCCACAAGGGAAGAAGCTACTTCTTCAGTAAGTAGGGAGGAGAATGGGTAGGTGGGGAGTAGGGAATGCCACCACAGAAAACTCATGCATAAACTAGGAAGTCAGTCTTGTAGAAGAATGCAGAATGCTGGTTGTGGAGGCTCACTCTGGGGAAGCTGAGGCAGGAAGATGGCTACAAGTCTGAAGTCAACCTGCTCTATAGAATTAGACGTAAATCTTTAAAAAATCAAAAGAGGTGGGGCTGGAGAGGCAGCTCAGCAGATAGCATACATGCTGCTCTTGCAGGGGACTAACACTTGGTTTCCAGCACCACCATGACAGAAGGACACATGCACATACCCACACATACATATACATATTTACAAGTAATCTCTTAAAGAAATGAAAGTAGACAGTGGTCATCAGACGGGAAAGAGATGGTCAAAGTCATCATCCTCCATCAAGAACCGGCTAGTGTGGCCAAGTCAGTAGTAGTGGTACAAGTCAAATAATCTACATCAAGAGCATGAAATTCCCAGTACATACAAAACAATCGATGTTTGAGGATATGCAAATGATCTTATGCCTTACACATTGAACACATAAACTGAACTGCTATAATATGCATAAAGATGTACAAATATAAAACCTTAAAAAAAGTCTTACTTTGAGTTTTTCTGATGTCCGTTTTCCACCAAAGCCTCCAGAGCCAACAACGAAGACAGAGAACTGATTATAGCATATAAGTTCCTTGCCAGAATAAGAGTAGACTACAAAAGAAGCAAAGGGGAAAAACGATTATTACACGAAGATTTGCCTAGGTAATGAAGATAGGCTTGTTTGCCAATTCCTTTAATGGTTTCAAAAATAAAATGCGGACAGAGCTAAGCCCGCACTACAGTGATTGTAGGGGTTTACACAGTTCTGCTGCAGTCTCTGAAGGCAAGAAGAGCCTCCCCATCCCTTTACTGTGAACAGTGGGGTTTTTTTTAAACCTTCTAACTACTACCAATATCAATTTTTTATCTGCTACAAATATTCCAAACAATTCCTCTTGAAAATTTAAGCTACCACACTCAAGCTGGACCTAAAGAGCCAGTGAGCAGGGATGGGGACAGAAGAGCCCCTGGGGGGACGAGCCGCCCAGAGAAGGCCATTCCGCTCCCTTTGTTCCCCACTCTATCCCTGGAAAGAACAGTTCCCAATACAAAAAGGTTCCTCCGAGTGCAGAGAGCATTATCATGTTCAACCAATCCATGGCTTTTAATGCATTTTTGTATCAACGGTATTTCACCTTACACTGTGTTTACTGATGCAGCCCCATGGTAAGTCCAGGAGTACTGGCATGGTCTCCAGTATTCACCGCAGAACCACCACCAGGTAGAGCAGGCATTTCCACTGCTCTCAGTAGCAAACTTTACACCTCTACTACTTTCTTAAGCTTAAGCTTTTGCACTATGTCTTTATGTTTAGTAACCAGCACTCTATTAACTCAACACTTATTGAAAACTCAATAAATTTTTTCCTACTGTTATAAACTACTATAAGCCCTTTTGTCCCACAGATAAAATGTGGATCCAGTGTTCAAACCATATGATGAGTCCAACAGTCTAGAAACCCAACTACAATGTAGAATAATCACGTTCCAAATAGCTAACAAGAGAAAAGCTTCATTAACACCGCCCAGCTACACCACTCTACCACAGGAGGATAACTCTTCCTGTGACTGGCGCTAGGTCACGTGTCTCCCACCTGGGCCTAAGTTAGGCTGTCTCACCCACTGGCACGTCCCACGTGCCCTAGCCTCTCAGCCCCAATCTACTGCCCTCCTCCCTTATTTTTCTTAGCAAACCCATGAAAATTTAAACTGCTTACTTAGCTTTCTTACAAACTATAAAATGAATACAAACTTCTGAATCGATCTCTGTGGTAAACATTACATGAAAAGCCTATCAGTCTAATGACATTATTGTAAGAATTAAAACTGTTACCGTCCATAACAATCACTATGCCAGAGCCTTTATCCAGGATGTCAGCAATAACTGCTTCACATTTTAATTCCCCTAAAATTAAAGTAAGATAAATAATTAAAACACCACAGAATTTACCAGGCTTTTCACTTGATTCAGCAAAGTTAAAAAAAATTATAGTTTTAAATATTTCCCTTAAATACTAAAAAAAGAAATTGTGTATACACAGCATTTAAATTGCTACATTTGAAACATGAATATTTCTGATATAAGAATTTGAAAATTAATATAGCAACTCCTCTTGGAAGGTCTAATTGTCATCCAAATACTGGGTAAGCACCAGTCCCCTTTGCCCCATTCCTTCTCAAATCTCAAATCTCTATGGCTTCTGTGAAACACTTTGTAAGCATTCTTTTTCTGAACTCTTTGTTCCTCATTTAACTGGGTAAACTCTGTGGGTGAGAAGAACAAAAGCCGACACCGTGGCAAACAGCAGCGGTGGAACCTTGTGGGACAGAGGCAGTTGGGAAGGGTAAGTAGGGAGGAAAGGGAAGAGAGGGAGAGTATTTATATATAAGTATGAAACTGCCGAGGAAAAACATTAATTTTTTTAAAGCCTGCTTTTCTCTCTCTCTTTTTTTTTTTTTCTACACAACTGGAATTAACGCCCTGCCCCTAAGCCACACAACATGAGCGTCAGCTGTGATTCACAGATAGCACATCCCTGTTGATACTTGAACAACTGAGATAGTACTTTTTAAGTTAATCCCAAAGTCTGAGGATAGCTATTTAGGAATTTAACAGGAAAATAGCAAACACATTTTCTGCACTATGGCTGCAGAGAGGAGAAAGCTCCTAGTAGAACAGGAATGGAGGCAGAGGACACCTACATGAGGGAGAAACAAAGCTGGCAAGAGTGGGAATTCAATGAACAGAAAGAGAAGACTCCAGATTCACAGAGAAACAAATAACTTCCTAAGTATCTAAGGGTGGGAGGTGGGAAATTATAACAGTATTACAAAGAGCGATGCTTTCCAAAACCAATGGTTTCTGAGTCCTCTATAAACCCCTGCTACCTTCAGAATGGAGTCTGAACTTCTTTACCTGAATTTCAAGTCCCTGTGGCAACCCTTCTTGTCTCTGTCTCTCTGTATTCTCAAATCTTGCTGTACTACCCAACTGGTCCTTAAGGGAGGAAGAACTGTTTTCAGTTTCCCTGAAAGCTTCTACCTCCAGAGTGTGAGGATGAATGTGGTACCACCATGCCTGGCTCTCAACTTAAATTTTCAGTATCCATATTTCCTAAGAGTAATTTTAAAACTACCAAATACACATAGACATGACTAAAGACAAAGAACTGACAAGAAATACAACTTGAGACTAAAGATATAAAAGAAATCAAGAAAAGTATTACCCATTATTCATATCAGTGTATAACTGTAATCATTGGGAGTATGTACCTACGGGCAATATTTAAGACACATATACTTATTTTAACGATGGTTCCCCAAATGAACACACTACGCTGGGTACAGGTGAACCATGAAAGAAGAACCTCTACACACACACACACACACACACACACACACACACACACACACACACGCAGGATCTAGAGAGCTTGGGTGCAGAATTTATATTTCAATAAAATAGCAGGTAATATAATAGTTCAGATAATTCCAACATACAGCCAGGTTAAAGGAAAAAAAGCATCTAATGCCTAATACTATGCCTTAGAAATGGTAAGTATTCCATAGTCACCACAAACTGGATATTGTCTCTGACTAAATAAACAGACTAGAAATTTATTATACAATATACTGAAACAAATCTACTACACCTTAAAAGCAGTTACAAAGCTCCAAATTTTAGTAAAATATCAAGGTTTAAGAAAAAAACTAAGGGAGAGATGTGGATACTCCTGAGAAGTCAGAGGAGAATACGCTCTGCCCATGGTCCAGACACAAGAGGGAATCACATAGTGCCAACTATGCCCTCGGGGTCCAAGGTCCTACATGAGCAATCGGGGCAGAACCCTTTGATTCCTGCCAGCGCCTAGCACCTAGAGCTGGAAGACAGTCTTCAGGAGAGCTGACACACCTGAAATCAGAGCACCTGTTCTCAGGAAAGGCTGAAAGAAAACAGAAAAACAGTTCTACAGGAGTGCTGACACAGAGGCCTACAGCAGGGTCAAGTCACTCCCAGAAACAGCAAGACAAGCAAACACCAGTGACAACCCAATGGCTAGAGGCAAGCGCAGGAACCTAAGCAACAGAAACCAAGACTACTTGGCATCATCAGAGCCCAGTTCTCCCACCAAAGAAAATATTGGATATCCAAACACACCAGAAAAGCCACACTTAGATTTAAAATCACATTTTTTGATAATGATGGAGGACTTGAAGAAAGACATAAAGAACTCCCTTAGAGAAATGCAGGAAAACACAAGTAAACAAGTAGAACTCCTAAGAGAGGAAACACAAAAATCCCTGAAAGAATCACAGGAAAATACAACCAAACAGGTGAACAAATTGAAAATGGAAATAGAAACAATAAAGAAAGCACAAAGGGAGACAACCCTGGATATAGAAAACCAAAGGAAGAAACAAGGAGCCGTAGATACAAGCATCACCAACAGAATACAGGAGATAAAAGAGAGAATCTCAGGGGCAGAAGATACCATAGAATACATCGACACAACTGTCAAAGATAATATAAAATGCAAAAAGCGCCAAGCCCAAAAACAGGAAATCCAGGACACAATGAGAAGATCAAACCTAAGGATAAAAGATGTAGAAGAAAGTGAAGACTCACAACTTAAAGGGCCAGTAAATATATTCAACAAAAGTATAGAAGAAAACTTCCCTAACCTAAAGAAAGAGATGCCCATAAACATATAAGAAGCCTACAGAACTCCAAATAGAGTGGACCAGAAGAGAAATTCCTCCCATCACATAATAGTTAAAACACCAAATGCACAAAACAAAGAAAGAATATTAAAAGCAGTGAGGGAAAAAGGCCAAGAGACATATGAAGGCAGACCTATAAGAATTACACCAGACTTCTCACCAGAGACTATGAAAGCCAGAAGATCCTGGACAGATGTCATACAGACCCTAAGATAACAAAAATGCCAGCCCAAGTTATTGTATCCAGCAAAACTCTCAATTAAAATAGATGGAGAAACCAAGATATTCCATGACAAAACCAAATTTATGCAATATCTTTCTACAAATCCAGCCCTACAAAGGATAATAGATGGAAAACTCCAACAAAAGGAAAGAAATTACAATGTAGAGAAAGCAAGAATATAATTTCCTTGCAACAAAACTAAAAGAGAGACAAAGAAACATAATTCCACCTCTAACAATGAAAATAACAGGAAGTAACAATCACTATTCCTTAATATCTCTCAATATCAACACACTCAATTCCCCAATAAAAAGACATAGACTAACAGACTGGATACATAAAGAGGACCCAGCATTTTGCTGCATGCAGGAAACACACCTCAGAGATAAAGACAGACACTACCTCAGAGAAAATGGCTGGAAAACAATTTTCCAAGCAAATGGCCAGAAGAAATAAGCTGGAGTTGTCATTCTAATATCAAATAAAATTGACTTTCAACCAAAAGTCATTAAAAATGATAAAAAAGGACACTTGATAGTCATCAAAGGAAAAATCCACCAAGATGAACTCTCACTCCTAAATATCTATGCTCCAAATGCAAGGGCACCTACACTCATAAAAGAAACCTTACTAAAGCTCAAAGCACACATCGGAAATCACACAATAATAGTAGGAGATTTCAACATCCCACTCTCATCACTGGACAGATCATGGAAACAAATTAAACAGAAACATAGACCTACTAAGATAAGTCATGAGCCAAATGGATTTAACAGATATTTATAGAGCATTCCATCCTAAAACAAAAGGATATACTTTCTTCTCAGCACCTCATGGAACCTTCTCCAAAATTGATCATATAATCGGCAACAAAACAAGCCTCACAAATACAGGAAGATAGAAATAATTCCATGCATCCTATCAGATCACCATGCACTGGTGATCTGACTGGTCTTCAATAATAATAAAGACAGAAAGCCCAAATATACATGGAAGTTGAACTATGCTCTACTCGATGACAACTTGGTCAAGGAAGAAATAAAGAAATTAAAGACTTCTTAGAATTTAATGAACATGAAGATACAACATTACCAAACTTATGGGACACAATGAAAGCAGTACTAAGAAGAAAACTTCATAGCAGCCTTATTTATAATAGCCAGAAGCTGGAAAGAACCCAGATGCCCTTCAACAGAGGAATGGATACAGAAAATGTGGTACATCTACACAATGGAATATTACTCAGCTATCAAAAACAATGACTTTATGAAATTCATAGGCAAATGGTTGGAACTGGAAAATATCATCCTGAGTGAGCTAACCCAATCACAGAAAGACATACATGGTATGCACTCATTGATAAGTGGCTATTAGCCCAAATGCTTGAATTACCCTAGATCCCTAGAACAAACGAAACTCAAGACGGATGATCAAAATGTGAATGCTTCACTCCTTCTTTAAAAGGGGAACAAGAATACCCTTGGCAGGGAAGAGAGAGGCAAAGATTAAAACAGAGACTGAAGGAGCACCCATTCAGAGCCTGCCCCACATGTGGCCCATACATATACAGACACCCAATTAGACAAGGTGGATGAAGCAAAGAAGGGCAGACCGACAGGAGCCGGATGTAGATCGCTCCTGAGAGACACAGCCAGAATACAGCAAATACAGAGGCGAATGCCAGCAGCAAACCACTGAACTGAGAATAGGACCCCAGTTGAAGGAATCAGAGAAAGAACTGGAAGAGCTTGAAGGGGCTCGAGACCCCATATGTACAACAATGCCAAGCAACCAGAGCTTCCAGGGACTAAGCCACTACCTAAAGACTATACATGGACTGACCCTGGACTCTGACCTCATAGGTAGCAATGAATATCCTAGTAAGAGCACCAGTGGAAGGGGAAGCCCTGGGTCCTGCTAAGACTGAACCCCCAGTGAACTAGACTGGTGGGGGGAGGGCGGCAATGGGGGGAGGGTTGGGAGGGGAACACCCATAAGGAAGGGGAGGGGGGAGGGGGATGTTTGCCCGGATACCGGGAAAGGGAATAACACTCGAAATGTATATAAGAAATACTCAAGTTAATAAAAAAAAAAATAATAAAAAAATAAAAAAGAAATGTAAATACACAAAATATCCAAGAAAAATAAACTTATTAAAAAAAAAGAAGAAGAAGAAGAAAACTCATAGCTCTGAGTCCCTGCAAAAAGAAACAGGAGAGAGCATACGTCAGCAGCTTGACAGCACACCTAATAGCTCTAGAACAAAAACAAATAAATAAACCCAAGAGGAGTAGAAGGCAGGAAATAATCAAATTCAGAGCTGAATCAACCAAATAGAAACAAAAAGGACTATACAAAGAATCAACAAAACCAGGAGCTGGTTCTTTGAGAAAATCAACAAGATAGATAAACCCTTAGCCAGACTAACGGGAGGACACAGAGAGTGTGTCCAAATTAACAAAATCAGAAATGAAAAGGGAGACATAACTACAGAATCTGAAGAAACTCAAAAAATCATCAGATCCTACTACAAAAGCCTATATTCAACAAAACTGGAAAATCTGGAGGAAATGGACAATTTTCTAGACAGATACTAGGTACCAAAGTTAAACCAGGAACAAATAAACCATCTAAACAACCCCATAACTCCTAAAGAAATAGAAGAATTATTAAAAGTCTCCCAACCAGGGGTTGGGGATTTAGCTCAGTGGTAGAGCGCTTGCCTAGGAAGCGCAAGGCCCTGGGTTCGGTCCCCAGCTCCGAAAAAAAGAAACAAAAAAAAAAGTCTCCCAACCTAAAAGAGCCCAGGTCCAGATGGGTTCAGTGCAGAATTCTATCGGACCTTCATAGAAGACCTCATACCAATACTATCCAAACTATTCCACAAAATTGAAACAGACAGAGCACTACCAAATTCCTTCTATGAAGCCACAATTACTCTTATATTGAAACCACACAAAGACACAACAAAGAAAGAGAACTTCACACCAATTTCCTGTATGAATACCGATGCAAAAATACTCAATAAAATTCTTGCAAACCAAATTCAAGAGCACATCAAAACATTCATCCACCGTGATCAAGTAGGCTTCATCCCGGGGATGCAGGAATGGTTTAATAAACGAAAATCCATCAATGTGATCCACTATATAAACAAACTCAAAGGTAAGAACCACATGGTCATTTCATTAGATACTGAGAAAGCATTTGACAAAATTCAACACCCCTTCATGATAAAAGTCCTGGAAAGATCAGGAATACAAGGCCCATATCTAAACATAGTAAAAGCAATATACAGCAAACCAGTAGCTAACATCAAACTAAATGGAGAGAAATTTGAAGCAATCCCACTAAAATCAGGGACTAGACAAGGCTGCCCACTCTCTCCCTACTTATTCAATATAGTACTCCAAGTCCTAGCCAGAGCAATCAGACAGCGAAAGGAGGTCAAAGGGATACAAATTGGAAGGGAAGAAATCAAAATATCACTATTTGCAGATGATATGATAGTGTACTTAAGCGACCCCAAAAGTTCCACCAGAGAACTACTTAACCTGACAAACAACTTCAGCAACGTGTCGAGGTATAAAATTAACTTAAACAAATCAGTAGCCTTCCTCTACTCAAAGAATAAACAGGCTGAGAAAGAAATTAAGAAAATGACATCCTTCACAATAGTCCCAAATAATATAAAATATCTTGGTGTGACTTTAACCAAGCAAGTGAAAGATCTGTATGACAAGAATTTCAAGTCTCTGAAGAAAGAAATTGAGAAAGATCTCAGAAGATGGAAAGATCTCCCATGCTCATGGATTGGCAGGATTAATATAGTAAAGATGGCCATTTTGCCAAAAGCATTCTACAGATTCAATGTAATCCCCATCAAAATTCCTACTCAGTTCTTTATAGAGATAGAAAGAGCAATTTGCAAATTCATTTGAAATAACAAAAAACCCAGGATAGCGAAAATTATACTCAACAATAAAAGAACTTCTGGGGGAATCACCATCCCTGATTTCAAGCAGTATTACAGAGCAATAGTCATAAAAACTGTATGGTATTGGTACAGAGACAGGCAGATAGATCAGTGGAACAGAATTGAAGACCCAGAAATGAACCCACACACCTAGAGTCACTTGACAAAGGAGCTAAAACCATCCAATGGAAGAAAGATAGCATTTTCAGCAAATGGTGCTGGTTGAACTGGAGGTCAGCATGTAGAAGAATGCAGATCAATCCATTCCTATCACCATGTACAAAGCTTAAGTCCAAGTGGATCAAGGACCTCCACATCAAACCAGATACACTCAAACTAATAGAAGAAAAAGTGGGGAAGAGTCTCAAACACAAGGGCACTGGGGAAATTTCCTGAACAAAACACCAATGGCTTATGCTCTAAGATCAAGAATCAACAAATGGGACCTCATAAAACTGCAAAGCTTTTGTAAAGCAAAAGACACTGTCATTAGGACAAAACAGCAACCAACAGATTGGGAAAAGATCTTTACCAATCCTACAACAGATAGAGGGCTAATATCCAAAATATACGAAGAACTCAAGAAGTTAGACTCCAGAGAGCCAAATAATCCTATTAAGAAATGGGGTACAGAGCTAAACAAAACATTCTCAGCTGAGGATTATCAAATAGCCAAAAGCACCTAAAAAAATGTTCAACATCCTTAGTCATCAGGGAAATGCAAATCAGACCAGTCAGAATGGCTAAGATAAAAAACCCAGGTAACGACAGATGCTGTCGAGGATGTGGAGAAAAGAGGAACACTCCTCCATTGCTGGTGGGATTGCAAGCTGGTACAACCATTCTGGAAATCAGTCTGAAGGTTCCTCAGAAAAGTGGACATTTCACTACCTGAGGACCCAGCTATACCTCTCTTGGACATATACCCAAAAGATGCTCCAACATATAACAAAGACACATGCTCCACTATGTTCATAGCAGCCTTATTTATAATAGCCAGAAGCTGGAAAGAACCCAGATGCCCTTCAACAGAGGAATGGATACAGAAAATGTGGTACATTTACACAATGGAATATTACTCAGCTATCAAAAACAATGACTTCATGAAATTCATAGACAAATGGATGGGACTGGAAAATATCATCCTGAGTGAGGTTATACAATCACAGAAAAACACACTTGGTATGCACTCATTGATAAGTGGATATTAGCCCAAAAGCTTGAATTACTGAAGATGCAATCCACAGACCACAGGAAGCTCAAGAAGAAGGATGAAAACACAGAAGCTTCCACTCCTTCTTAAAAGGGGGTAAAAAATATCCATAGGAGGGGATATGGAAGCAAAGTTTAGAGCAGTGACTCAAGGAATGACCATTCAGATCCTGACCCACATGTGGCCCATATATATACAGCCACCAAAACTAGATAGTTTGATGAAGCTAAAAAATGCATGTTGAAAGGGACCGGATATAGATCTCTCCTGAGAGACACATCCAGAGCATGCCCAATACAGAGGTCAATGCTAACAGCAAACCACCAAACTGAGTATGGGGAATTAGCGGAAGTATTAAAAGAGGTGAAGGAGCTTGCAACCCCATAAAAACAAAAATGCCAACCAACCAGAGCTTCCAGGGACTAAACCACTACTGAAAGACTATACATGGACTGACCCAGGGCTCCAATTGCATATGTAGCAGAGAATAGCCTTGTTGGGGCACCAGTGGAAAGGGAAGCCCTTGGTCCTGCAAAGGTTGGACCTCCAGTGCAGGGGAAAATGGGGAGGCAATAAGGGGGATGGATGGGGGAATACTCATATGGGGGATGGGCAGGGGAAGAGGAGGGAATGAGGGCTTATGGACAGGAAACTGGGAAGGGGAATAACGTTTGAAATGTAAGTAAAGAAATATATCTAATAAAAAATTAAAAGAAAAAAGAAAAAACTAAGGTAGGAGCCTAGCTACTTGCTGATCTCTACATTACATTATGTGACAAGATACCAAATCCTCCTTTGCCTTTAACCATCTTATATGAAGAGATACATTCACACACTCTATTTTAAGGAAGTTACTCAGGCTGACAGTGCTTCCCATAAGAACCATAAACTAGCAAAAACCCCAGTACCAGGCATGAGAAACCTCCTTTTGAATGGTTGGTCAGGGTAGTTTAAGAGGCTCCCAAATCAATATGGATTGCAGATGAAGTCCTTGGTTACCCTCGGGGGCTAAAGGTGGACCCCTATCACTAAAAGCACCACACTTAGGACCCAGGATTCGGATGACTTTACATCAATCTAACCTGAAATTCTGTATCCTAGCTTCTGTGACTATGCAAACTAGGGAAGCAATTACACAGTTCTACCCAGACGCAACACCTATAAACCATGGCAACAGGCAGCACGGCAAGACATGCTTCAAGGTGTAATGAGGGCACTCACAGGCTGAGAGGCAACCAACAGCTGCCTAATTAGACTAAGGAGCACGCAACATGAGGGAAACCATGCCTGGTACTGGAAAGCTAAGCAGCTGCCAGGAGCCAGTGAGGACATGGGCATTAGAGAATTACTGCTGCCATTCGCTAGAGCAGCATAATGTCTTCCTGTGTTCTAAGTCTGTTCCTTATAGCGACAGGCAAGCATAGCTTTAATCCTTCACCAAAGAAGCCTGTCTTCACAGTGAAGGGAGATCATTACAGAAAACCACAACTGGAACAATGAACAAATCAGTGAATGGTGGGGATCCCAGCCCCAACAAATACATCTACATCAAAAGATCCCAGCTCCGGCACCTGTGGCTCAGGGGACACATGAAGGGGGAAAAGGAAGATGAAAGAGACAGATTTCAGGAAGTCGCCTAAGAAACTGTCTCTCCTCCAGAGGATGAATGCGAAGGACAGCGCAACAGCACTGTCAACGGACATGTTAACCAGAAAACGGGGAAGTTCAGAGTCCCACCACCAAGACAACGAACTATAAGCAACTACTGACTGTGAAGGAGGAGGATTATCCTCTCCAGAGAATGAGTCCCCTTATTGGTTGTCCAATAAGAGTGGTCAGCCCTGAAACCATATACAAACAAACAAAAAACCTAACTCAGTGAGGTGTGTGTGTGTGTGTGGTGTGTGTGTGTGTGTATGAGAGTGTGTGTGTGTGCGCGTGCATGTGTGTATACAGAACAATAAGCAAAGAAAAAAGGCTACCAACTTGAGAGTGGGGTACAAAAGGCAGGTAGCTTATGCTGGACTGGAGTAATGAAAGGGGGAATTAAATTCATATTTTAAAAGAAACACATGAAGCTAGGGATAGAGTTCAGTCGGCAGGGTGCTGCACACCATGGAAAGCCCCCTGGCTCCATCCCCAGTGCTCAAGCCTTAATCCCACTTATTAGAAAGGAGGAGGAGGAAGAGGAGGGTCAGAAATTCAAGATCATCCGCACTAGGGAAAAAGTTCAAGGCCACCCTGGGCTACAAGAGATATTATCTCAAAAAGTATAAATGGATGGATGGATGGATGGATGGATGGATGGATGGATGGATGGATAGATGCAGAGAGAGAAAAAAGATAGGATAAACTTTGGTTAACAAATTATTCCTGAGAAAGAAAAAATCTTAGGTAGGTTTGTTTTCTTTCTTCAAAGTGAATAGGGGAAAAAGTGACAAATTTATCTTTCAGCATTGTTTGCTTTATGCAAATCAAGAACAGTCACAGGAACCACATCCGATATATAATCAGAATGGCACATATGTTAGTACAGATAAACTGATAGTATTAAACCAAAAGTTTCACTGTTGATAGAAGAACAATAGATCTAACAGTTACTAGTTAACATCATCTACTGGACAGCTGCAGGTGGAAGCTTCTAGAACACTAGAACACTCGTGTTGGGTTGTCTATATCAGTTTAACACAGTGAGCTGGTTTGAAAGGTTAACCAGAAAAGTAAAGCACAGTATTAGGCAATTCACACAAACTCACCTGATCGGGGAAGTGGCTTATACAACTCCAAGTACTGCTCCCCATGAAGAACCTATGTTATAACAGATGTAATTTCATTAGCAAACTTTCTTGTACCAGTTTCTACGTGGGTACTGCTCGGCACAGATGACATTTTCCTCTCCACACTTCCTGTGTGATCTATCAGTAGAGGTTTTGCTTACTCATGCAATATAGACATAATTAGCACACCGGCATAAAGACAAACAGATCGTTTGGAGGAAAGAAGATCCAGGGATCCTTCCCGGATCTCTCAGTCAGGCTCTGTTGCACGTGCTTATAGTAAGGCCGAGAACATACTGAGCAGTCTGTCTGTCTGCTCAGTACAAATGAGCCAAGGGGCCTGGGCTGCTAACCTCAAGACACACAAACCGAGTAGAGGTGACTCAACTAAAACAAAGATAAACTCTACAAACACAACCAAAGTGATGGGTATGCCTGTGACATATCCATTAATTTCACAATCCATAAACATTAATGTCAGCATTCCCTTCATGCACGTCTCAAAGCATAGAAACCGTGCCCACTGTAAGGAAAAAGCGACCTCAGTTCAGTGTGGCAGACCAGCACACGCAGGCAAACCTGGGCATAACCAGTCCAAGCCCACCACCCTACTACAGTAGGGCAGCTCTCAGTCTCCCTGCAGACCCAGAAGGAAGGAAAGAGGGGAACAAGGGTGATGGGAGCCAAATGAAGGAGAGCCTTCCACATGGTACCAGCTGCCTTGACATCCTAAGCCAGGGCAACTGAGAAACAGGTCTCCAGATGGCAGTCACTTCCTGTGGCGGGGTGACAGGAATGCCCGTGTACTTCATGTGTCTGAATGTGTAGCCCACAGGAAATGGCACACACTGCTGGAGGAGTGGCTTTGTTGGAGGAGATGTTGTCACTGTGGGGACAGGCTGTGAGGCCTTGTATGCTCAAGCTCTGCCCAGTGTGGCATAGTCTCTCCCTGCTGCCTTACGATCAAAATGCAGAACTCTCAGCTCCTCCAGCACTATGTCTGCCTGCATGCTGCCATGCTTCCTGCCACGACAGTGGACTAAACCTCTGAACCTGTGAGCCAGTTTGTAAGAGTTTACAAAGCTACTTTATATAAGAGTCGCTGTGGTGTCTCTTCACAGCAAAGAATCCTGAGACTCCTGGTCACAGAATGTGAACATCTTATAGAGCACATAGCATGGGAGAGATTAGGAAAATCCAGCCCAGGTTTCTGGCCCTTCTTCCAATGATATCAAATAATCTAAGAAAGTGAGTCCCCATCTACTGCAATAGGAAAGGCACTGGCAGTGGGCAGATCAGTTCAACTAGACAGAAATCTGCCCATAGCTCTGGTCAGTCATCTGTTTGTGGCTGCTATGAGAAGGAAGCCCTATGGAATTACAAGGATTCCGCTTATACTCTTTTCTGCCCCATAAGATTTCTTCTCCTTCTTTAGTTTTTAAGTGTTTCATACAATGAGTTTTGATCATGTCCATTCCTCCTCGCCAACCCCTCCATATTCTCCTCTCGCTCCCTACCCAGCCAACCCCATGTCTTTTTATTTTAAGCCCAACAAGAACGGTTTATGCTGTCCGCATACTTGGATGTGTAGTCTTCAACTGAAGCCTGGTTAATTTACCAGGCTACACTCAAGAGAAAACTTCCTCTCCTTCTCCAGCAGCTAACAGTTGCCAATAGCTCCATGACTAGGGGTGGGACAGCTGATCTCCTGATGGGCCCGGGCCGTTTGTAGCCCTTTAAACTGAGGAATGATGTAAACAAAACATATTCACGCTCTGACTCAGTCTTCCTGTGTGCAGGAGCCCAAACCTACTTACTTACAATTACAGTAACAAGTAAATGGCAGAGAGAGGATTAACAACATTACTCCAAGATTGCAGGACTATAGGTGAGTATATTCTTTGTGGAATTTGAAACCAACACACACACCCCCCCTTTGATTCATGAAAAGAAAAATCAAAAAACATACTAAATCATTATTTCTAAGCTAACCATCACAGTCAATGTATATTCATATTATGTAGAAATTGTATGTATATATGTATATGTACTTGTGCATAATAATGTAGGATGAGACATTTATCAACAACATTTAAATAAAGAGGAAAAAACCAATATTCTTGGTAGGTGTACCTTTGCAAAGTTGATTGACAGCCCAGGAACCTCTGCTAAGCCTCCACTCATCAAGGACTTCTGAGCGACAATGACTCCAAATGTAGGCAAACAGGAGAAGTCAGCACTCCCTTCATAAACAAACTTCAAGTCCTTTGGATTTTTGACTGAAGCTCCTACTCCGAGGGCATACATAATGCACTGCAGTTCCGTATATGAAGAAGAAAATGAAGGAAGTTTGTGGCCAACGACGTCAGCCTGTGAGAGAAGCAGGAAGGCTCTATCACTCTGCACAGCAGCATCCCCTTCAGGTCGCAATCACAAACTTACAATAGTCTCAGGTCTAAAACCAGACTTCTAACAGCACAGCTTCCTGGGTCACAAAACACCAGGGAGGGGTGACAAAGTATTTCTTACTTGTCTACTAACTACACTTGGTTTGATTACAGTTTCCTGTCCCAGGTCCTCCCTACCTCCCTCCCATCTGGCTCCACACCCTTCTTGTCTCTCATTAGAAAACAAAGAGGTTTCTAAGGAATAACAAAGTATGTATGTAATATATATCATTTTATATATATGCCATACATATATAATTTAATAAAAATAAAACAAACTGATAGATCAGAATAGAACAGTACAAACAGACAAAAGGAATAGTCCCAAGAAACAGATATAGACACTGAGAACCACTTGTTCACATACTCAAGAATCCCATAAAAACACTAAACCGGAAACCATAATATATATGCAAAGTACTGTAGGCTAAAGAGAGAGAAACATACACATAAATGCATACTTAGATATTATAGAATAAAGATACGTGTATGTATGTATATTATTAAAACAAAGATAGACATAGATCAGCGTGTCCTGAGGTGACACTGACACGTGTCACAGAGCGAGAGCCCTCCTGTTACGCTGCTCATGCAGTGGCGAGCATCAGACTGGCCACCACACCAGCATTTTCTAAGACGGTTTATCAATGATTTCCCTCAAAAGAGCTGGTGGGCAAAAAGGAATAAAGGAAAAGAACCACTAAAATAAACACCTTTACCAAAAACTTGGACAAACCATTACTGAAGGAAGGTTACTGGTGGCAAAGAAGACACTTGTCAAACTGAAGAAAAACAATAAAAAAGAAAGTTATACTTCAGTGTCCAGCTTCTATGTGTTGAGTCTATCTACATCCTATCTATACAGTTCACAATAAATCACCCATTTGTTTTTTTTTAATTAATAGGTTAAGAATAATTTTGCTAAAAGGTGTTGGAATTGTTTAGATTGCTAAATGTTCTTGACTCAGGCAGCTTAGCATAGAGGCCATGCTTTGTGGTTGGCAGAAGGAAGGGGAGCACGACCTATAGCACAGACTGCCCACCAGCCATCGGTGCCATCCCCCCACCAAAGTTTGCCAAAAAGTTCAAATCTATTTCAAAAGCATTTAAAGTGAACCATGAAGACATAGAGAAGGTGAACGAGCGAAATGGGGGCTGCAGGTGGAGGCAGACTGACAGACAGCACACAGAAACACCAGCCACCTCAGAGTGGCACGGACTGCCATAACTGACAGGCAGCACCCAGAAGCACCAGACACTTCATCAGGTCCTGCTCAGCAGCAGAAGAAACAGCTTTCTTCTCCCTCTCCCACCCAGTATCTCCCTGGGTTACTTTTCAAATAGCAAGGAGGGTGTGGGCTAGCCAACACATCAACCTAGTAACTACCTTGATTCATCGTAACCCCAAAAAAAGACTCTCATAACTCACATGCAAAACTATACCCTTAAAAACAGAGAAAAGCTTTCAGCTTCTGTGCCTATCACCAGCGCCAAGAGAAGGAGCTGAGCTGAGCTGGTGCCTTCTGCTCCCGCACTCACACACTACGACAGTCCTCCAACAAAGCAAAACACATGCTCCTGTCCAAAGAAACCTCAGAGGAAAGGCTGAAGAGATGAACAGTCATCTGGACAGCTGCGGGCTGACTTGGGAGCTACATGCCCACGTGAGCACCATGACTTCCGTGTATGTCAACTGAGCCTATGGCAAAGACAAGCATGACAGACTGAACACACACCACTCATCTTCTCCATGAAGAACTAGAGTGACTGCCTCCAAAAGGAAGGCAACGGGAAAGCTGAGCCTCAGGCACTTCTACTTACAAATCCTGATGCGTCTGCAGATGCCACGTGACCGGTGTGATTTTGTGAGATTCCTTCTGAATCTATTTTATGTAAAACTTCGATTATACCACCTGTGGACTCTACAATTAAGAAGAGGAGAAAAGACAGAGTTTTACTATAAAACCTGAGTTAGGAGAACTGCAATAAGCTAGAGAAAGGCTACAACACACTTCTGACCCAACCCTCCCCCTCCAGTGGGCAGCCTCACAGCCCTGCTGATTAACCTACGAGGGTTATTTAAAGACAAACAAGAGACATGAAGTTGAGACTGAGGAAGGGAAAGAGAAGGTGGACCTGGGAGCAGTTAGAGGAAGGAGTGCAGTGACTATGCTCACAATACATCATATACGTATACAACATTTCCAGAGAGTGAAGATACTGGATTTTAAAAGTCCACAGGACCTGGACTGTACTGGGTGGTACAGAGCTTTCCCAGCATGCTATGCTCCTGAGTCCTCAGCATCACAAAAACAAATACACATAAGAGAATCTCTGCATCAGAAGAAGTTAACATTCAATTAATAAGCTGTACATCTGAAACGAGCAGTAAGAAGCAGTTACCACCTTGTGTTCACATGGTAGGAGTTCAGCTAGCAGAAATGCAACACAGCCCAGAATTTCTGGGAATATCTTGCTGAACATTTGGGGTCTGAATTTTTCTACAGAAGTCCTAAAATAATGAGGAGGTGACAAAAGAAGACGGAAGAGAGAACAGCAAAAACAACGTGCTGAATCAATGCACATCTTTAACTACACCAGAGAAGGAGGCACTTTTAGGGCATGTGGGTAGGGACTGGAGAGACAGCTCCGAGGTGAAGAGTGCACACTGCTCTTACAAAGGGCCTGAGTTCAGTCCCCAGCACCCACCCTGGAGTGTTCACAACCTATAACTCCAGCACCATGAAACCTGATGTCCTCTTCTGAACTCCACAGGCTCTGGCACTCACATGTACATACCCACACATAAACACACACACACACACACACACACACACACACACACACACACAATTAAAAGTAAATGTAACAATAAAAGAGCATATGGCTAGAAAATGTAAGATTCTACAACCAGCCAGCTTTCAGGGAGATGGTGCACGTACACACCCCACAGCCATCCATCCACCACACACCGACCAAACACATGGGATTGAGAAACTGAACAAACTGGCTGAGGAACAACTCTGTCCTTGGTCTGAAGAATGCTAGCTGTAGAGGTTTGGTCTGTTGCTATGCATTGTGATGCTAAACACGGGCCCTGGTTGCCCTCAGGGATGAGAGAATCCTCTCTCCTATAAAAAGTAATACTGTGTAACCCTGCTTCTTGATTTAAAACTATTGTTTGAGTAAAGATGCTGACAGCCTAGAGATGGGCAGAAGAGAGGTAGGTGGGGTTTCGCCTCCAGGACTTTAGGGTCTGAGGAGGACCACGAAGAGAAAGGAGAGAAGGCAGAGGGAGAAGACGCCATGGAGTAGATGAGTCTTGAAAATATGGCCATGAGAGCTGACCAACTGGAGTTCAGAGCTGCCCAGATCAAACACGACAGGTTATAGTAAGCTTAGAGGGTAGATATCTGAAGACTTATTGTAAATATCAAAGTTGTGCGTCTTTTATCGGGGAACTGAATAATCACAGGTGGGATAGAAACCCCTGACTAAGAATAATTACTACAACAGAAACTGTTCCCAACACCATGTGTAGGCGTCACCACAGTGTGAACAGAGGAAACCCCACGTGAGGAAGACAGCTTGTCACCTCTGCTCCCTGACTGGGATCAACGGCTTGGGACTCTACCTTGAATGCTCTTCGGCTTGCTGGCATTGCTGAAGTCACAGATCTTCACCCAGTTGTCCCTCACTGCCTCGGGAGTCATGGGCTGATTCCGCTTCCTGACAATGGCTCCCAGGGTCCTCTCCCAGCGCACTAGTTATGGAAAGAAAACATGAGATTCAACACATACCTTAAAGACAGAACATGAGATGCTTAAGAGCCTGTCTTCAGATAAGGGGAAGTCATAGGGAAAGGAATCCATTTTTCTCTAAAGTACCCATTAGCAGAAATGTCAGCTTATAGAGAAAGATCCCAGGTGAAGGCAGAGAGAAATCAACAGGAGCACAGCACAAAAACACAAACGGACAAAGATGCTGTTGTGACCCCACCACTCCCTAGGTTAAGCAAGCTGCACCAAGTTAAATACCACAGAATTAAATCAGATTTTAATATGAACTTAAACAAATATACGTGAAACTGAAGAGAAAATTTCTCTAACTCTGCCGGGAACTAACAGCAGAGTCTCTTACTGAAGGCAATGTGGCCAAAAGTCTCACCAACCACAGACCAATCAGCAGGGGTGCTCCCCCTCCTTGTTTATAGATGGAGACTGGAGCAGGGGTGCTCCCCCTCCTTGTTTATAGATGGAGACTGGCAGGACAAAGCTCTGCTGCTGAGACCTCTGCAAGCAACGGCAAGGCGGCAAGGCGAGCAGGGATTACAAACCTCTGCAACAAACCCTGTACTACATGGCCACCATTCGCGGCTCGCCCTCCATCCCCACAGCCCCACCAGAACCACACAGGGTCACAGGAAGTACTGCTGCTCTTGAGTTCTCTTAGAGATTTAACCCTGTTTTCTTTTTTAAGCATTCTATAGGAATAACTAACTAGTAATAACATTTAAGCATGATGGCAGAACAGTAGTTTAAGACATCTTAAAGAAATGAAAAAGATTCCAGTTTCTAGATTTTTCCTACTGTAAAAGTGTCCATGTGTAGCTGTTACTGCAACACTTATCTTGATATTTTAAATGGGCATCATTAGACACTCAAACTGAGAAATATAAGTCGCTTTGTATTTAACTAGACTGGAGTCATTGATGCATATATCGTATATATATTTACAATGTGTGTACCAATGTCCTCCAGTGATATCGGTCTTCTAAACAATTCAATTAATTCTATGATTAATTGTGATACCAGCAGAGAGCTAAAAACAAGCTGAGATCCTGAATTTTTCATTCTTTAATGTTGTAAAGCAACTAACACACTTGGTGTTCAGAAGGTTTAAAAGAGGAAACATCAAAGGAGTGAAGCCAAAGGAATTCACTTTTGGAGGGAAACAATTCCCACAGCTCAGCTGCAGCCCTGTTCTGGCTCTGGCTCTGTCTCTCTGTATCTCTCTCTCTCTGTATCTCTCTCTCTCTCTCTCTCTCTCTCTCTCTCTCTCTCTCTCTCTCTGTGTGTGTGTGTGTGTGTGTGTGTGTGTGTGTGTGTGTGTGTGTGTGTCTCCCTCTCCCTCTCCCTCTCTCCCTCTCCCCCTCTCTCCCTCTCTCCTGAATCTTACAGTCTAAAAAGAGAACTACATGAGAGAATTGGAGAAGCTGCTTGTCCATCTTGAACAAGCTCCTCCCATCTTTCAGGCAGTTCTCTCTCACTGTTCTGAGGAAGAGGAAGAAGCACGTGGGAAGCCAGAGCCAATGGAGGATGTCAACGAAACAGAAAACACAGTATCTGAAGAGAGGAAGATAAACCAAGTGCAAACTATAGGGATGGCACAGGTCCTTAAAAGTCCAAGAAACCCGCAGAGTAATTCCCATGCTGTAGTACCTTTTGTTGGACCAAGTATTCAAGTCTGCATAAGTATACACTAGTGATTAGGCATTTGACAAGACCCTTATCCATCTCTTATGGCTAGACAGGCTATAAAATGAAAAAGTCCAATACAATACGAAACCCAACAGGGACTTACATTTTCCAATCCATCCTGCTCCAACCTAACAAAGGGAAGGAAAAAAAACAGATCATCTAAGGTAAATCATTAAAAGAACGTCTTAGTTATGAGGAGTACTAGGACACTAGCTGACACAAATGAGGCATTAGAGCTCCACGCACACCCCCAGCTCCACGCCTTTCCGATGCTGGTGGCATGAAAGCAGGGGTCTGCAGCAGGCAAAGCCATGGGGATGAGGCTGAAACAAGGCAAAGAACCACATTCTCGTGTTCACAGGAAAAGATAGTGTGTTTTATTTCTATGATATTGTAGAAATCACTCAAGCAAAACTTAAAGAGGATAGTACCTGATTAAAAAGACTCATCCTTTTTACACACTACTGGCCAGACCTTATTGGAATTTCACATGCATAACAAAAGAAACTTACCACAGCCGACACTCTAGTGGCACTAGGCCAACACTATGACTTCTCGTCAGCATATGCCTTTACTGTGCTCATACCTTTGTAAAATATCCAACTAGGGTAGGTAAATATGCTGGGGTTGTGTCCACAAACAAGGGTAAAGGGGGACTGGGGAGAGAGGCAACTGAAAACTTTCTAACACTGGCCTTTCGATGAGCAATCCTCGAACTTGTCACTGTCTGTGTGAAAACCAACCAGCACAGGCTCCCCTACCCTCTGACTCACCTAAGCAGCAAGTATGGCTAGCTGTTTCCTCCGAAGTAAGACATGCATTCTATATTAGGGACCACAAAGTCAAAGCCAACATAATACAATGCGGTTATTTCTTCCTTTGCTAGCTGGAAGAGACAGTGCATTCTTCCTGCCCAAGGCTCATTGTGAGTAGAACAGTTTCCCTGCCCACCTCAGCAAACACCATGAGTGGCCTTTCTCACAGCAGCTGGTCCTTTGTTCCAACTGATCTGACTTGCTATCCTAGCAAAGTGTATTTAATTTCCTGACTTCCATCTCAGTAAAATCTTTCCAAGCCTTTCCTCTGGTTTCCCATTAGTTCTCTGGAAGGTGATCAAAGGTCAGCATCTCCAACCTTGGACCACATCACCTGACCAAGATGTTCCTTCAACAATCTGCTAACAGCGTCACCTTGAACCACATGGGTGAAGTAACAAACTATAAACTCTTCTCAAGGGCCAAAACAACTGCACCCCCTGGACTAATGTGCAACCACCAGCAACTCCAGAAATCCGTCAGAACTTTGCACAGCATACTTATGGCTGCTCTTCCAGAAGTTCTGAGTTCAATTTTCACAACCATCTATAAGGGAATCTGATGCCCTCTTCTGGCCTGTGGATGTGTATGCAGCAGAACACTCATACATTGAATTAAAAAACAAAAAAGTCCACAGATAATAAAAGAAAACAGAACATAAGACTTTATATGCATGCATGACCTTAGCTGTATGGAGGTAGAGATGAGGATGTATATAAATGTCCATCTAAAGAAAGAAGCTATGGAAACGTACATCTAACAATAAGCTACAAGGAGACATTTAAAAAGACAGTAATAGGAGTTCTCTGGATTGTAATGTGTGGTTGTATGTTCTCCTATCCACATTCCTGTGTATTTAAGATTTCCACAAAGATGATATATTTGTTTGTGCAGTTAATAATATAACTATAAAGAAATAAGTAATATTTTGGTTCCTAACTGGGTAAAAAGAGGTTAGACCAAACTTCAAACTCTAAGTGTCTCAATATTATTACATTTTTTCTATTCTGTAAAATTAAGGGTGCAAAGTTCTTTCTAAGTCTGATTTCCATAATTCACATTCAGTGGCCTGAGTAGAGGCACACAGCTTTGCTCATATATAGAGAGAACTCTTTCCCTTTATTTATGCATTAGCTTTTAATTCAAATCAAACTGGCTAATAATATATTACTTCAAGCTGAGAGAGGGGTTTTTTTGCTACTGAGGAATACTTTGAATGTTATAGTATACATACAATAGGTTTGTTATTGACAGAATTTCAAAAATGGGGTAGAGTCTAATATACAATACTTTAGGCTAAAAGAAAAAGATCAAACACAAATGGATACACTAAAATATGTAAATTAGCTGAGATGGTGGCACAAGGCCTTAAATTCAATCCCTAGTGTACCAAAACTTCCAACAAATGGTTGAAAACTGTATGTAGCTTTTGTTTTACAATAGACACTGAAAGCTTCTAACAAGGAGAAACAGAAACACTGCTGAGTTTAAAATAAAAAAGTTTTATTTATTAATCTGTCAAACACTAACATAATACCTACTGTATTTATAGTTAAAAGTTACAAGAAGGAAACATCAGGCTCCCATGTTTTAAATGATCTGCAGTTGTCACAAAGATACCAAGAAAACTAAAGCTCGGTGGCGTTAATTTACACAGTCACCCTGCAAGACAGCAAGTACGGGACACACACACACACACACACACACACACACACACACACACACACATTCAAATCCTGGCCCAGTTAACTGTAAACATCTGCTTTATCACTCAGCTTATTAAATCAGTAAGACTTTCTGTAGTTTACTAAACACATCAAATCAGCCACATTGTAATTAGGGGAAAATGTTAAAAGTGGAGAGCAATAAAAAGAGTCTGTAGGAGAAGCCCTTGGTCCTGCCAAGCCTGGACCACCCCCCCACCCCTCTCCCCAGTGTAGGGGAATGTGAGGGAGGGGAGGCCGGAAAGGGTGAGTGGTTGGGGGAGGGAAACACCCTCATAGAAGAAGGGGAGGGGGAGGGGATGGGGCTTACGGATGGGGAAACCAGGAAAGGGAATAACATTTGAAATGTAAATAAAAATATCCAATAAAAAAGTTTGTAATGATGTCACTTTCTACAAAAAAAAAAAAAAAAAAAAAAAGGACAGGGATCTCCATTTGTTTAAAACATGGTCCTGCTTTGAAGCCTAAGAAGCAAACTCCTGTTCTGTCCTGTCACCCTGCAGGGGCTGGGATGACAGTGTATGCCTCCTTCCCCGGTTTAACTCGTGCTCCATAATAATATATACAAAACATTTACAAGTCAAGTGATGCAACCGTACACACCTTTCCAAATGTAAGCATTTAGGACACAGTGATGCAGTCTGTTTAAATTTAATTAGCAAAGCAAAGCTTTAGGACAACAACAAGGTTTCAAATTACCTCAAACAAGCCACCATTTTCCTCACAGCTCTCATGGCAAAGCCAAAGGACCAGCGGTGCCACATACTCTGGCTTCAGGGCTTCAACGAGGTCTGAAACGAAGACCAGAGAGTACGTAACCAAGTGTGCGTACGGGCTCCATGGGTCATTCTACTGTGTGGAACATTTTACACAAGTAACCAAAGACGTTTAAAACAAATGTGAACAAAATGACATATAACTAATCTACACTTAAAGGGGTTTAGAACTTTCATCCCAACTAAGAAAAATCTAACATATTCTCAAGTTTCTGCAATTACAGGCATCATGTGTGCCTTTTAATGATGGGTAGCATATACTCACTGAAAAAAAAAAAAATTACCAGCACTGCCTGAGAAGGACTGGTGAGTGAATAATATAAAACTTGACAGTCTTAGGTAGCACTCGTTCTCAAAGTTATTTTTCTCTGCCCGCTGTTTAATAAGAACCTGGGAAACTAGGAGCGTCCTTGGCAAGTATAATGGCAGAGATCGCTGGGCTGGAACGTTCTGCTGTACTGGAGATTACAAACTAAGAATGCTCTCCCACTGCACTCTGTGAGCACTGTGTTAGTGCAGAAAAGAACTACTCAAGGTAAGCAAAGACCTGGCTCTGCTGGGCAGCAAACTGCAATGTGAGTATAAGGCTCGATCTTTAAGCTGATTATTTAAAGTACTTTCCCTACCTATGGTACTTGGATATTCCAAGTGCAAATGAGAGATGACTATATACTACAGTACCTTATTTGTTTATAATACCTTCCAGTTGTACCTAAAGGATAGTGTATATGCAAAGTTTAATTGATATAACCAAATACAATTATACTCTCATGAAAATTTTGATATAAATTTAAATGAATGTTATATGAAGTTTTGCTCACCAATCTTTGCCTAGGCAACTCTATTTTTCTCCTGAAAAACTGTTACTTTGTTTCTCAAGCATCAAGGGTACAAAAGACAGTTAAAGGAATCCAAAGCACAGAAAAGGAAGAAATTCTCCACCAAGAGAGCACAGGAAAGAAACTGCATGGCAGAAACCAGAGGACTAAGGACTAAGAAGGAGCCCATGGTGCCAGGGCTCTAAACCAGCAACCCCTGCTGATGACGCAGAGGGTGAGAACAAGAAGTGGAGAAGACATGAACAAGAGCCAAGCAAACAGAGAAACAGTGATAAAGAAATCAGAAAACTTCTCTCAATAATAATCCAAAACATAAATGCTCTTTACTTTCCAACTAAAATACGCAGCTTCATGGACTGGGTTTAAAACAAGATGCTTCCTTTGTTGTCTCTATGAAATAAATACACTTCACTGGCAAAGACACGAGGAAACGATGGGCGTCAACCCACCGAGCAAGCAGAAGCTAGACAGACGGCAGTGTTGACATGACAGCAGGGAGCGTAAACTTCAAACCAAGAGTCGTCAGAAGAGCAACACATTACCTACAGACAGCCATAACGAACATGGGACTAAATGCTCGGCTCACATTGTTGCTCAAATGTGAGGTTTAGATCCCCAAAACCCACACAAATGCCAGTTGGGTGTGGCACCCTGCCTGTTCTAGCCTCAGGAGGCAGTGACAGGAGATGCCAGAGCAAGTCAGCTCAGCTTGGCAGACTAGCCATACTGACACGCTCTTGATTAGACTGAGGGTCAGTGCCTCAATGGGTAAGATAGAGAGGGAGACTCAACCCAGGTCCTCACAGGACATAGAACGCATGTGTGCACACCCACACCCACAGACACAGACACAACACAACAAAACACAAAAAGCTGAAAAGAAACTGAAGACCTGGTTGCGCACATCTAAAGCAAAGAATAAACACAGCACCAAAGGTATAAGAATAAATGCTCAGGCAAAGCCCAACAGGCCTGTTTTACTGCCAAAGCAGCAGAATCCAGCAAAAATGCAAAGTCCTGCTAACAAAGAGCCGGAGCCAGGGTCAAACACAGCAGAGACCTGGGAAGACCAAGCCGGGAGATTAGAACAACGAAGTAGTACATTACAGGCTCTAATAAAAGAGAAACAATATATAAGACCAGACGGATACCAGGTGCACAGGTGCAAACTGTAGAAGCAAAAGAAAATAAGCCAGACAAAGAAATGACGCTCACATGCTCTCTCTCACACATGGAGAATCCAGACTGAAGAACTCCATGAAGCAAGGAGGGGGCTGTTCATAACAAGAGCGTGAGGTTAACAAAGGAGGCCATGGGGTAAACATAATCAAAGTACAGTATGTAAAGTGTGAAACTGTGATGGCAGCAATTGTTTTACATGATTAATATATGTGGAGAAAAACAAAGAAAGAAAACGCTAGGAATCGAAATCACTCTAACGGAAGTAAGGAATCGATATAGTTGAGGACCTGGTGCCATAAACTCCTGAAACTGCAAGGCAAAGACAGGAAGGAAGCCACCTGTAAACAAGCACTCAGGAGGCTGGGGCCGTAGGATCGAGAGTTCCAGGCCGGACTGGCCCATACAGCGAGTTCCATGCCAGCAGACACTGTAGCTAGACCTGTCTCAGTAAGCAGAATGGAGAGAAAGGGGAAAAAAAAACAGAGCAGAACATGTAAGAGTTATGAAGAATTCAAAGATGTGTATCCTGTACAACAGAAACAGAGTAAAGGAAAGGAGTGATGCAGTGTTGGAAGTAACTACAGCAGGTACCCAGGGATTAACAGGAAACGTGTGAGACCTAGTCAGAGAAAGACTGCTCTAGCTCAGGGTTTTCCAGGTGTCTGTCCATCATGCTGGGGACGTATAGTGGAGCAGAACTGTACAACTCACCACAGCTAGGAGGCACAGGAAAGACAGGAAGTGGCAGAGGCAAATGCACCCTTCAAGCACATGCCCCAGTAACCTACTCCCTCCAACCTGGACCTACCTTCCCGCTCTCTTTCGTATTTTGTTAAGAATATGTTTTTTGCATATGCACATACATCAAGAGATAAGTGTGTTCCTCTATTTCTTTGTCATGTAATGTAATATCAAGTGAAATATCATCAGTAGGTATATTAAAGCATGAGACACTAAAAGACTGTTTGTCACAGGACATTGCTACCTATTCTAAAATTCATAATGAATGTGTGTTGTACATTAGAGAGTTGTATCCTATTAGGCAAAATTATGACTCTGTTATTGTTTTCATTTGGAAATTAAGTATAGCCAGGTGGTGATGGTACATGCTCTTAATCCCAGCACTAAGGAGGTAGAGGCAGGCAGATCTCTCAGTTTGAGGCCAGCCTGGTCTACTCGAGAGTTCCAGGACAGCTAGGGATACATGGAGAAACCCTGTCTTGAAAAACAAACAATATATATGTATGTGTATGTATGTATATATACTCCGGAAATTAAGTATGACATATGGAGATGTGACTGTGGCCAGTTGACAAGAGGTAGACTTGTAATGGTTAATCTCAGTAGTCAACCTAACTATTCTGGAATCAGCTAAACCCAAGCAGTTGGGTTTTCTTGAGTAGATCATTTGAGATAGGGAGATCCGCCCTAAATCTGGAACATCAGAGGCAGAAAGATCTGCCCTGGATCTGGGCCACACCTTCTGCTGGCAGCCCACATAAAGGACAAGGAAGGAGAACGCTTTCACTTTTGGCCTGCTTGACCTCAGTCTCACTGGCAAGTTCATCTATCCTGCTGTGAGGCACTCCTTTGGCGTGAGAACCCACTTCTTTACAACTATGACACAGATTGAAGACCAGCTGAGACATGCAGCCTTGTGGGTTAAGCAACTTCTGAATCCTTGGCTTTTCCATGAGGAAACAGTCATTGTTGAACTAGCTGGATCACTGACTGTAAACCATTCTAATAAATCCATATATGTATGTAAATGTGTATATTTGTGTATGTGTATATGTATGTGTATATAACATAGAATATATATGTGTGTGTATAATATAGTAGTATATATGTATGTGTACATATGTGTAATATATGCATGTGTGTGTGTGTGTGTGTGTGTGAAAAACACTTAAAGAGATATCCAACATCCTTAGCCATCATGGAAGTACAAATCAAAATGACTGAGATTCCAAACTTGTACAGCCCAGTATGGAAATCAATATGGAGATTCCCAGGAAATTGGAAACTATACCAAACTATACCATTCCTCTGCATGTACCCAAGGATGCTCAACCGTACCACAAGGACACTTGCTCAACAACGTTCATACCAGCTTTATTCATAATAGCCAGAAACTGGAAGCAACATAGATGTCCCTCAGCTGAAGAATGGATGAAAAAAATGGGGTACATTACACAATGGAATATTACTCAGCTGTTAAAAAAAATACATCACGAAATTTGTAGGAAACAGATGGCACTTGAAAAAAAATCATCCTGAGTGAGGTAACCCAGACCTAGAAAGACAAACATGGTATGTACTCATTTAAGTGAGTATTAGCTGTTAAGAAAAGGATAATCACACTACAATCCAGAGACCCAGAGTCTAAGCAACATGAGAGCTCTGCAGGAGGGGGCTATGGATCTCCCTGGGAAGGGGAAATAGAGTAGATTCTGCAGGTGAATAGGGCCAGGTGGTGACGGGTGGAAAAAGGAGGGATCAGGTGGCAAAGGGATGGGGGATAGAGCATGAGGAGAGATGAGGACAACTGGACTTGGGGAAGGGAACCTAGTGCAGTTGTAACTTGCTGGAATCCATGAAGGTGACGGAGGATACAGAGCCTGAATGAGCCATCTTCTGCAACCAGGCAAGGTTTCCAATGGTGGGACTGGGAAACCAACCCAGTCACACAACCTTCAATCTATAACCTGTCCTGCGTTCAAGATGTGCTGGGGAAATAATGTCTCAGAACTTGTGGGAATGGCCAACCAATGCTGGTCTAACTTGAGGCCATTCCACAAGAGGGAACCCATCCCCAGCACTACCCGGATGGCAGGAACCAGCAGCTGGATGGTTCAGAGACCTAGAGTGGAACCAAAACACAAGCAGCCAGGGAAAAAAAGTCAATGGAATGATTCCTAAATATATTCTGGTATATTCATAGATCCGTGCCTAAACCAATTGTCATCAGCTGATGGGATTAAATAGATGCAGAAACCCACAGCTAAACATTAGCTGCAACTCAGGGAAACCTGTGTGAAAGGGGAAGAAAATATTATAGGAGCCAGAGGGAGGAGGATACCAGAACAAGGTCTAAAGAATTAACTAAGCAGGGGTCATGGAGGCTCACAGAGCCTGAAGCAGCAATCATGGAGCCTGCATGGGTCTGCCCCATGTCCTCTGTGTTTATGGTTGTGTAGCTTGGGATTTCTGTGGGACACCTAACAGTAGAAGTGGGGGCATCTGACTCTTGCCTGCTCTTGGGACTCTTTTCCTCCTACCGGGTTGCCTCATCCAGCCTTGGCATGAGGGTTGGTGCCTAATGTTACTGAAACTTGTTATACAACGTTCTGTTGATATGACTGAATGGCCTAATCTTTTCTGAAGGGAAATGGAGGAGCAGTAGAGCTGGGAAAGGGAGCTGAGAGAAGTGCAGTGAGAGAAAACTATGGTTGGACTGTAGTGTATGAGAGAAGATTAAATAAAAAGAAAAAAAGGAAAAAGAAAAAAAGAGTAGGCAGCAAGCCACACATGGTGGGAAATATATTTGCAAAAGATGTTTCCAAAATACACAAACACTTAAAACTCAAAAAGGAAACTAACTCAGGCCAAGAATGAAGGCGCAGACATTCAGGAGGTGGAGGCAAGATGGTAAATGGGAATCCAGTTTAGGCTACAAGCAAGATCCTATCTGGTGACTTTAGTTTAATCAACAGAACCAGACAAGGGTGGAATAAGAAAACCATGTCAAAAAAAAAGAAAAAAAGAAAAGAAAACCAATGTCACAGTTAACCTCTGACCTCCACATGCATCGCACAGCATGTATCCATATGCAAACACCATGGGCACACCCAGAATAAAAATAAATAGTAAACCAATAAAAACTCAGCGAAGGAAATAAGTCCAACAGCATAGCGAAGTGCCCAGCATCATGTGTCATCAAGGGATCTCAAATTAAAATAGTAATGTCATACCCCTAGGTAACTATTAAAAACACTAAAATTCTATTTTGATTTGCCCAATGCTGGTAAGATGTGGCACAGGAATATTCTAGGTCAGCACTGGTGGAGATGCAAGTGACAAAGACACAGTGAAAGTCCACTCCATGTTTCCTACACAGATAAAGTAGTCTTGCACTCCATGGTTCCTACACATATAGAGTAGTCTTGCACCCCATGGCTCCTACACAGATAGAGTAGACTTGTACTTTGTGTTTCCTACACAGATAGAGTAGTCTTGCACTCCATGGCTCCTACTCAGATAGAGTAGTCTTGCACTCCATGGTTCCTACTCAGATAGAGTAGTCTTGCACTCCATGGTTCCTACACAGATAGAGTAGTCTTGCACTTCATGGTTCCTACACAGATAGAGTAGTCTTGCACTCTGTGTTTCCTACACAGATAGAGTAGTCTTGCACTCCATGTTTCCTACACAGATAGAGTAGTCTTGCACTCCATGGTTCCTACACAGATAGAGTAGTCTTGCACTCCATGGTTCCTACACAGATAGAGTAGTCTTGCACTCCGTGGTTCCTACACAGATAGAGTAGTCTTGCACTCTGTGTTTCCTACACAGATAGAGTAGTCTTGCACTCCATGGTTCCTACACAGATAGAGTAGTCTTGCACTCCGTGGTTCCTACACAGATAGAGTAGTCTTGCACTCCGTGGTTCCTACACAGATAGAGTAGTCTTGCAATCATCTAGTAATCACATTTCTTAGTATTTTCTCAAGAACTAGAAGTACCATGACCAAAAGAGACTTGGGGAGAAAAGGGTTTATTTCATCCTCTAGGATATGCAGGGCAGGAACACATGACAGAAACCTTGAAGCAGGGGCTGAGAGGCCACGGAGGAGCACTGCTTGCTGGCTTGTTTCTCGTGGCTTGTTCACCATGCTCTCCTAGACCATCCAGAACGCCCTGCCCAGGAACAGCACCACGCCATGTGCCCACCAGCACCAATCCAATCGTTAATTAAGAAATGCCCTGCAAGCCAATGTGGTGGGGGCATTTCCTCAATTGAGTTTCTCTTCCCAAATGACTCTAGCCTGTGCAAATTAACAGAAAAACTCGCTAGTACATAGCTTTATTACAACAATAAAACAAACAAAGAAGCAGCACCTAAGATGCCCTCATAGGTAAGTCAATACGCAAACAGCGGTGCCCCACACCATGGATCCCCCACACCATGGGCCACATCCAACAACACACGCGTTACCCGTCCAGAGGGAGAGGAAGGAGTGAGTGCAGCACTGGTGAGCTCTGTGAGATTCTCTAAGAGTGGACATGAGGTGTGCACTTGTAAGGAGTCTCACAGTTGTACAGGACAGAGTGAGTCCTGATGCAACTGCAAGCCTCGGTTAGCAACGAGAGGTCAGCATCAGTCCACGAGTTATAACAAGACAGCAGATGGTAACAGGAACCCAGGAAAGGGGCACACACGAGAACTGTACACTAGGACCAATTTTCCTATAAAGCAGAACTGCTCCAGAAATGACATATGTCACATGCCATGTTTATGCTATGCATTTCGTGTTTTTATATGATCTATATAAGTAGTCTATTATTATAAGTAACTGTGTTGACTTATTACAAAACAGTAAGAATGTTATTACCCTGTCTACAGATATATGTGTGTATACCTAGCTATGCAGAGGAAAAGGATTAAAGTTTACTTCCAAGAGGGAAAATTAATGGTCACTTTCTATAGCTTCCACTGTATTTTTTAAGTTTTTCAACAACAGCCATAAATTACACAAAATGCGGGGCTGGGAATTTGGCTCAGTGGTAGAGCGCTTGCCTAGCAACCGCAAGGCCCTGGGTTCGGTCCCCAGCTCCGAGAAAAAAAAAAAAGAAAGAAAGAAAAGAAAAAAAATTACAGAAAATGCTTTTGAAATTGGAAAGAAATTTTCTAAGTATTCAGAAAATCAAATCCTTTTACGAAGCTCCTTCCACACAGTGTGGCAGACCCCAGCACACTCACCTTCTGGCATCACCGTCTCTGTCATCCGTGACCCAGCGTTTGGGGCAATGGTGTTACAATGAATGTTGTTCTTCCTGCCTTCAATCACGAGAGTATTGGCGAGACCCAGAAGGCCCAGCTTTGCAGCACTATAATTTGCCTGGCCAAAGTTGCCGTATATTCCAGAAGCTGAGGCCGTCATAATGATTCTAAAAGGGAAGTCATAAGGACTCTAAAAACACAACACCGACATCATCTCTCCCTGTGCTGTCCACACTGCAGCCCTGACTATTCTGATGCTGTGGAGCCAAAGCCAGTCTTACGCCTGCTTCACCTCTCATAGCTGTGAATCTAACAAGGTTGACAGAGCAGTGATGTTTCAAATTCAACTATAGGATTTAAGTACATAAAAGAATGTCTGGTTAGACCCACGGAGATTTAAATATAACAATGTTTATGTACTAGCTACCAAAAACAACAATATTTATAAACACAAACCTGCAACATGTAAATTAATATTTTAGCAAGAAATATTAGGTCAAGCAGTTGTAATTCTTCAGTGGTCATCACTTCACTGCTCCATTCCTGGATAATACTAAACACCATCATATAACCTGACACGATCTTACTCCACTTAAAACACAATAAATTGTTTACTTTCAAAACTGTCAAGTTCAAGATAAAACAGGAGTCTCAAAACAGTAAGCATCACTGACAATTTGCTTCTACAACTGTCTGAAGCCCCAACTGCAGGGCTGACCTGACATACAGAGGACAGGACAAATGTACGAGTAAATGAATTACACTTGTGCAGCAGTAGAGAACTGATCCCAAACACTCTGCAAAGACTAGCCCATAGTGGGCTAGCATGAGAAGAAATGGCCATCATCTCTCTGTCCACCTGCTTGCTGGGCGTGACAAATAACAATCCTTAGTGCTTACACCCCTTTCTAAAGTTGCTGTGTAGCAGCTTTCTATAAAACTAAAATCTTGTATCTTGGGAGGAAGTTATAAAGCCACGGGATGATTAGAGGGATGTGCTGTGAGGGAGCTCATTAAGCTCAGTAAGGAAATTACTCAAAGACTTCAGAAAGTCCCCAAAACCGACAGGACTCACTAGATCTCCCTCCCAAAGGGTACAAAAGTAGTAGGGGCAGCTGCTAAAAGACAGTCTCAGTCAAGCCCAGTTGTCTGGAAAAGGCTCAGATTCACTGAGACACCTAAGAAGACGCTCTCTAATGAGTTGAGCTTCCTGTAGGCTGTGCAGTGAGCTCCCAGTGTTGTTTTTGTGCACTGTCATCCATGCTGAGGGTTAATTTTGGTGATGCAGCTGTCTTTGAGTCATTGCTGCTCTTTTTAGTAGCCCCTCACCCGCATTCCTATAACGAATGACAAGAAAGCTCATTACTTTGTTTTGCTAAGCTGAACTCTGGTGGTGTTTGTACTGTTGTTTGTTGTTGGTTCCCCATCTGGGATGAATAGATATCAATTCACATCTTGTCTCCCCAAGAACAGTGTCACACAAAAAGCGTGATAAAGGTTCGTGGAAATGCATTGATAATGGAAAGCATGTGGGGAAAGGAAAGAACAAAGTTGGTGAGTGTGTGCACCCTGAAGCCCGCACAGGTGTGGGAGCACTTGCCCCAGCACCACACCCCCAGGAGGAGCACTTCATGCAAACATCCTCTCTGCTGACTGCAGGCAACTGTACCTTCCATAATTCTGCTTCTTCATATGATCCCATGCTGCTCGGGTCACTTGGAAGGAGCCCCGCAAATGAACTCTTTGAATTATATCTGAAAAAGAAATTGTTTCCATTACATGTTTGTCACAAGTTAGGTGTGTCTTAGAATAAACTTACACAAACATGTTCATTTTATATGGGGCATCCGTAACCATCTACTGTCACACTTAGGTAGCCACTTTTGTTTTTGTTACAATTATGCTACCGATCAACAAGTCATACCCATACCAACGAGCTTTCTTATAATTTATAAAATTATTCTTAACCCTTACACTAATCTAAACATGATTATATTTAATTAATGCTACTCAAAATAAAAATGTGCTGATAGAACCCCAGAGGGAGACAATGCAGTCTTTTTACATCTCGACTTGCATGTGTACCTGGCAACCCCCACTTAAGTAAGTATCTACGGGGATTTAGCTTCCCCAGCAAAGTGCTTGCCACACAAGCAGAAGAACTGAGTTAGAGACCCAGAAGCCATGTGAAAATGTTAGGCATGGAAGCCAATGTGTGTAATCCCAGTGCTGGTGAGGCAAGGTCAGCTAGTTGGGACTTTGTTACCCAACAAGTCTATCCCTACTACTGAGCTCCTGACCAGGACGAGGCCCCATCTCAGAGGAGGTGGGTGGCATTCCTCAGGACAATGACCTAAATTGTCTCTGGCATGTAAACGTATATGCATACACATCCCACACACACATGAACTGATATACACGCATTAAAAGCAAATTTCTAAGTGAATAGTCATGAAGTTGACATATAGAACTTATACTCAGAATAACAGATCATAGTTAGACCACACAGCTCATCATCAGAGAATATCTATAAAATACTATTATCTCCATTTTTGGCAATATTTTCAAATGAATTAAGCAGTCTGCTTTTAAAGACTGCAGTGCAATGAGTGGACCACCTGAAGAACACTTTACAAAACAACCCTGGATTGGGAGCTGTCCCATTTCTGAACATTCTTACCCATTTGGTTTCATTCTGGAATTCAAAACAAACAAAGCCAGAAGTTTCCATAGAAATGCTAGATGAAAGTCCAGAGTAAATGCAAAACTAAGGCAGGACAAAGGGGTGATGAGGCATGAGGATGGGGTAGGATGGAGTCTCAGCGCTTAGACCTTCTCTCTCAGCTTCCTACCCCAGCTTCCCCAAGGGAAGAATGAAAAGCTTTCCGCTGCTTGATTCTCAGTCACCAGGACATGGTGCCTCTTCTAAAAGGTCTAGGCACAGAAGCTGAACTTCATCTCAGCAATGATGTAATTATCCCACCTCAGTGGCTATGCCTGCCACCCCTTTTGCCACTGGTCTGTTGACTTTTGATGACCATAAACAGGAACAAAAGAAAAATAAATGCAAATGGGCTTTCACTGTTGTATAAGCTCAACCTTTGCAACACAGGTTAGGAAAATGAAAAATATTTCCTATTTATTGAAAGCTTCAGGTTAGCATCCGTGTTTTGCCCTCTCCTCTCCTCTCCTCAAGACCTTTGATTTTAATTTGTAGTTCCCTGGGCTCTTCTGCATCCTGCTCTTCTCATGGGGAAAACACACACACACACACACACACACACACACACACAGATATCTAGATAAAACAGAGTAAAGGCTACTAGAAAAAGTTAATACTAAGAAACAAAATTGTTTTCAGGAAATTCCGCAAATGACTTATTTTTTAACAAATGTTTAAGAAATAGGACACTTCTAACTATATATAAATCATTTTCAATAAACTCATTTATATTAACAGTAGCAAGTACAAAGCATTTCCTTAATAGTAATAAATTCATTAAATACTAAAAGACGAAATAATAGTTACATTCCAAAGAAGCAAGAAAAGCATCTTACCCCAGTCTTCATCACTTATCCTAGAGAAGGAACGGTCCCTCAGGATCCTAAAATATTGATAATACAGAATGATCAGAGTGAAAGGAAAATGCACAGCAGTAAACGCAATGGTGTGTACGCTACTACAAATCAAAGTACAGAAAAACTCACCCAGCATTGTTCACCACAACATCTACGATATGAAAGAGATCCAAGTTACATAATGAAGGTAAGCATATTAATCAACTATAAGCCAAAATCCACTCAGAAAGTTAAAAGTTCTCTCCTTGTTCCCCAACAGTAAAAAGATCACAAATTCAGGAGGCACTAAAGTAAGCATGGGGATTCAGACCTGCAATCCTGTCACTTGAGAAGGGAGGGCAGGAGGAGGGAGATGAGAGCCAGCCTCAACTACACAGAAAGAAAGTGTGGGATAACCTGTACTACATGAGCCGTGTCTCAAAAATAAAATAAATAAAATAAAATAAAATAAACCAGGAATTCAAAACAAACCCACTGAAGTCAGAAACCAATATTCTATTTGATATGTCTTTGTAATCTCACCATGCAAAGAAAGTGAGGTTTTTAAAGATTCAGCCCCTGGAATCCTGTGCCATCCCCATCCTCTGCATCACACTCTGTGGTTTCTGTCCCTGTCTAATGGCCGGTGACCACGGCTCTTAGGAATCAACCTAACCAAACTAGAACAAGTATGCTGGACTAAACAAAGAAGGGATACACTCAACTGACACACAGTAGTGCTGTCCAGACTGGAAACACAGTCTTGTTTCCCTCTTGCAATCCATTAATTTTAATGACAGCATCTCAGACTAAACCAGGGAGTTGGAGAGGAAGGACTAAGAGTACATCTCTAAAATGAAGAGTCTTATTGTGCTGGATAGTTTTATGTGAACCTGACATAAGCTAAAGTCATCTGAGAGGAGAGAACCTCAATTAAGAAAAGGCTTCCATACATTCAAGTGGTAGTCAAGACAGTAGGGCATTTTCTTAATTAGTGATGGATGGGGAGGGCCCAGCCCATGGTGAGTGGTACCTTTCCTGGGCTGGTGGTCCTGGGTTCTATAAGAAAGCAGGCTGAGCAAGCCATGAGGAGCAAGTCAGTAAGCAGCACCCATGGCCTCTGCCTCAGCTCCTGCCTCCAGGTTCCTGCCCTGTGTGTTTCTGTCCTGACTTCCTTCAGTGATAAGCAGTGTTACGGAAGTATAAGCCAAATAAACCCTTTTCTCCACACGTTGCTTTTTGGTCATGGTGTTTCACTATAGCAATAGAAACCCTAACTAAGACACTTAGCACACATATTTTCTCTAAATCTGTAAGACACCAAAGCATCATTTAAAAGATCATATACACTGGGTCGGTTATTGCCAAAATACTGATTTATCTCAGAAATGTATTTGAGATTTAAATGAATTATCATTTAAAAGGGCAAAGAGCTTATGCTCACAAAATTTTTTAATCACTTAAGATGCAAAAAACTTAAAAATTACCTAAGTATGTATATGGTAATAAAATCACCAATTCAATTCCATCATGAAATAAAATCAGTTAAATAAAATATTTGAATCATGAAACAAAACCACAAATCTAATTAGAAAAAGAGATTTGTTTGTTAAACGAATGTCAACTCAAAAATATTACATGAGAAATCTAGCAAGTGCCTGGTTAGTATCATGTAATAGTTTTCATTGTGAATCTGAGCTAACCTGCACTCGGCTGGGAGGAAAGGCTCACTGGAGGACTGTCTACAGTGAGCTCGCCCATGGGCACGTCTGTGGAGGACTACCTTAAGTAAACTGATGTGGCAGACCTGGCCCACTGTGGACGGCACCATTCCCTGGGCAGGGTTCCCTAAACTGTAAGAACAGAGAAAGGGAGCTGAGTACAAGCAAGTCCCATGCACTTCTGTCCTGCTGATTTCACAATGTAACTGGTGTCTGAAGTCCTGTCATAACTTCCCCACAATAACAGACTGTATCCTAGATTTGCAAGCCAAAAGAAATCCCCTTCTCCCTAACTTGTTTTTTCCTGGGGTTATTTTATCACAGAGACAGAAATGGAACTTAAAGACACTATAAATTCAGGAAAACATCACCTATTCTGCCGAATGTGTCCAGTGCTGTCTTCACAAGCTTCTCGCCTGCTTCGACTGAATCTGAGAAGAGCAACAAGGACAAAATGTCAATAACCTTCCTCACAGTCACCTTCTGTGGCTCAGAGCACAGGAGTGATATTACCACCCAACAGAATAAACTCAAAAGAGGCACACAGCAATCAACAAAGTGTAGTATCCCCAAAGAAACTTTTATGCCAGACAATTCATTAACCAGCAAAATAAGGATAGAATAGAATGAATAAGAAATGCTGAGAAAAGACTTTAATCCCAGCACTTGGGAGGCAGAAGCAGAAGGAACTCTGTGTGTTCAAGTCCAGCCTGGTCTACAGATCGAGTTTCAGGACACCCAGGGCTACACAGAGAGTCTCTGTCTCAAAATAAAAAAACAACAAAAAGTTCTGACAAAGACTAGCTAGAGGAGTGCTGCCCAATGAAACTGCTTATGGGAAAGGGAAGGGTGTGAAATAACTACATCTTAATTAAACTCTTAAACTTCCTATGAAGTTTAATGGTTTCCACCATTGTACAAATAGAAACGAATAATAATATGTGGGTACAGGCTGTTCAACAGAGTGGCCAGCATAGCAAGCAAATACTAAGTTTAATTTAATCTATTTAATTTTACACAACTACACAAACATTGTTCCTTAGTGGCAAACTGAGAGGATGGGAGAGACGGAGGTACACGTTTAGTCTATATAAGCATATGCATTATATAGCCGCCTAGTTCTGCACTATTTTTTTTTTTATTAACTTGAGTATTTCTTATATACATTTCGAGTATTATTCCCTTTCCCGGTTTCCGGGCAAACATCCCCCTCCCCCCTCCCCTTCCTTATGGGTGTTCCCCTCCCAACCCTTCCCCCATTGCCGCCCTCCCCCCATAGACTAGTTCACTGGGGGTTCAGTCTTAGCAGGACCCAGGGCTTCCCCTTCCACTGGTGCTCTTACTAGGATATTCATTGCTACCTATGGGGTCAGAGTCCAGGGTCAGTCCATGTATAGTCTTTAGGTAGTGGCTTAGTCCCTGGAAGCTCTGGTTGCTTGGCATTGTTGTACTTTTGGGGTCTCGAGCCCCTTCAAGCTCTTCCAGTTCTTTCTCTGATTCCTTCAATAGGGGACCTATTCTCAGTTCAGTGGTTTGCTGCTGGCATTCGCCTCTGTATTTGCTGTATTCTGGCTGTGTCTCTCAGGAGCGATCTACATCCGGCTCCTGTCGGTCTGCACTTCTTTGCTTCATCCATCTAGTCCAATTGGGTGGCTGTATATGTATGGGCCACATGTGGGGCAGGCTCTGAATGGGTGTTCCTTCAGTCTCTGTTTTAATCTTTGCCTCTCCCTTCCCTGCCAAGGGTATTCTTTTTCCTCATTTAAAGAAGGAGTGAAGCATTCACATTTTGATCATCCGTCTTGAGTTTCGTTTGTTCTAGGGATCTAGGGTAATTCAAGCATTTGGGCTAATAGCCACTTATCAATTAGTGCATACCATGTATGTCTTTCTGTGATTGGGTTAGCTCACTCAGGATGATATTTTCCAGTTCCAACCATTTGCCTACGAATTTCATAAACTCGTTGTTTTTGATAGCTGAGTAATATTCCATTGTGTAGATGTACCACATTTTCTGTATCCATTCCTCTGTTGAAGGGCATCTGGGTTCTTTCCATTTTCTGGCTATTATAAATAAGGCTGCGATGAACATAGTGGAGCACGTGTCTCTTTTATATGTTGAGGCATCTTTTGGGTATATGCCCAAGAGAGGTATAGCTGAATCCTCAGGCAGTTCAATGTCCAATTTTCTGAGGAACCTCCAGACTGATTTCCAGAATGGTTTTACCAGTCTGCAATCCCACCAACAATGGAGGAGTGTTCCTCTTTCTCCGCATCCTCGCCAGCATCTGCTGTCACTTGAGTATTTGATCTTAGCCATTCTCACTGGTGTGAGGTGAAATCTCAGGGTTGTTTTGATTTGCATTTCCCTTATGACTAAAGATGTTGAACATTTCTTTAGGTGTTTCTCAGCCATTCGGCATTCCTCAGCTGTGAATTCTTTGTTTAGCTCTGAACCCCATTTTTTAATAGGGTTATTTGTTTCCCTGCGGTCTAACTTCTTGAGTTCTTTGTATATTTTGGATATAAGGCCTCTATCTGTTGTAGGATTGGTAAAGATCTTTTCCCAATCTGTTGGTTGCAGTTTTGTCCTAACCACAGTGTCCTTTGCCTTACAGAAGAAGCTTTGCAGTTTTATGAGATCCCATTTGTCGATTCTTTTTTTTTTTTTTTTTTTTATATTTCTTTTTTTTTTTTTTCCATCCTCATTTTTTTTTTTTTTTATTAACTTGAGTATTTCTTATATACATTTCGAGTGTTATTCCCTTTCCCGGTTTCCGGGCAAACATCCCCCTCCCCCCTCCCCTTCCTTATGGGTGTTCCCCTCCCAACCCTTCCACCATTGCCGCCCTCCCCCCATAGACTAGTTCACTGGGGGTTCAGTCTTAGCAGGACCCAGGGCTTCCCCTTCCAGGGTGCTCTTACTAGGATATTCATTGCTACCTATGGGGTCAGAGTCCAGGGTCAGTCCATGTATAGTCTTTAGGTAGTGGCTTAGTCCCTGGAAGCTCTGGTTGCTTGGCATTGTTGTACTTTTGGGGTCTCGAGCCCCTTCAAGCTCTTCCAGTTCTTTCTCTGATTCCTTCAATAGGGGACCTATTCTCAGTTCAGTGGTTTGCTGCTGGCATTCGCCTCTGTATTTGCTGTATTCTGGCTGTGTCTCTCAGGAGCGATCTACATCCGGCTCCTGTCGGTCTGCACTTCTTTGCTTCATCCATCTAGTCCAATTGGGTGGCTGTATATGTATGGGCCAAATGTGGGACAGGCTCTAAATGGGTGTTCCTTCAGTCTCTGTTTTAATCTTTGCCTCTCCCTTCCCTGCCAAGGGTATTCTTTTTCCTCATTTAAAGAAGGAGTGAAGCATTCACATTTTGATCATCCGTCTTGAGTTTCGTTTGTTCTAGGGATCTAGGGTAATTCAAGCATTTGGGCTAATAGCCACTTATCAATGAGTGCATACCATGTATGTCTTTCTGTGATTGGGTTAGTTCACTCAGGATGATATTTTCCAGTTCCAACCATTTGCCTACGAATTTCATAAACTCGTTGTTTTTGATAGCTGAGTAGTATTCCATTGTGTAGATGTACCACATTTTCTGTATCCATTCCTCTGTTGAAGGGCATCTGGGTTCTTTCCATTTTCTGGCTATTATAAATAAGGCTGCGATGAACATAGTGGAGCACGTGTCTCTTTTATATGTTGAGGCATCTTTTGGGTATATGCCCAAGAGAGGTATAGCTGGATCCTCAGGCAGTTCAATGTCCAATTTTCTGAGGAACCTCCAGACTGATTTCCAGAATGGTTTTACCAGTCTGCAATCCCACCAACAATGGAGGAGTGTTCCTCTTTCTCCACAACCTCGCCAGCATCTGCTGTCACCTGAGTTTTTGATCTTAGCCAATCGCACTGGTGTGAGGTGAAATCTCAGGGTTGTTTTGATTTGCATTTCCCTTATGACTAAAGATGTTGAACATTTCTTTAGGTGTTTCTCAGCCATTCGGCATTCCTCAGCTGTGAATTCTTTGTTTAGCTCTGAACCCCATTTTTAATAGGGTTATTTGTTTCCCTGCGGTCTAACTTCTTGAGTTCTTTGTATATTTTGGATATAAGGCCTCTATCTGTTGTAGGGTTGGTAAAGATCTTTTCCCAATCTGTTGGTTGCCGTTTTGTCCTAACCACAGTGTCCTTTGCCTTACAGAAGCTTTGCAGTTTTATGAGATCCCATTTGTCAATTCTTGATCTTGGAGCATAAGCCATTGGTGTTTTGTTCAGGAAATTTTTTCCAGTGCCCATGTGTTCCAGATGCTTCCCTAGTTTTTCTTCTATTAGTTTGAGTGTGTCTGGTTTGATGTGGAGGTCCTTGATCCACTTCGACTTAAGCTTTGTACAGGGTGATAAGCATGGATCGATCTGCATTCTTCTACATGTTGCCCTCCAGTTGAACCAGCACCATTTGCTGAAAATGCTATCTTTTTTCCATTGGATGGTTTTGGCTCCTTTGTCAAAAATCAAGTGACCATAGGTGTGTGGGTTCATTTCTGGGTCTTCAATTCTATTCCATTGGTCTATCTGTCTGTCTCTGTACCAATACCATGCAGTTTTTATCACTATTGCTCTGTAATACTGCTTGAGTTCAGGGATAGTGATTCCCCCTGAAGTCCTTTTATTGTTGAGGATAGCTTTAGCTATCCTGGGTTTTTTGTTATTCCAGATGAATTTGCAAATTGTTCTGTCTAACTCTTTGAAGAATTGGATTGGTATTTTGATGGGGATTGCATTGAATCTGTAGATTGCTTTTGGTAAAATGGCCATTTTTACTATATTAATCCTGCCAATCCATGAGCATGGGAGATCTTTCCATCTTCTGAGGTCTTCTTCAATTTCTTTCTTCAGTGTCTTGAAGTTCTTATTGTACAGATCTTTTACTTGCTTGGTTAAAGTCACACCGAGGTACTTTATATTATTTGGGTCTATTATGAAGGGTGTCGTTTCCCTAATTTCTTTCTCGGCTTGTTTCTCTTTTGTATAGAGGAAGGCAACTGATTTATTTGAGTTAATTTTATACCCAGCCACTTTGCTGAAGTTGTTTATCAGCTTTAGTAGTTCTCTGGTGGAACTTTTGGGATCACTTAAATATACTATCATGTCATCTGCAAATAGTGATATTTTGACCTCTTCTTTTCCGATCTGTATCCCTTTGATCTCCTTTTGTTGTCTGATTGCTCTGGCTAGAACTTCAAGAACTATATTGAATAAGTAGGGAGAGAGTGGGCAGCCTTGTCTAGTCCCAGATTTTAGTGGGATTGCTTCAAGTTTCTCTCCATTTAGTTTAATGTTAGCAACTGGTTTGCTGTATATGGCTTTTACTATGTTTAGGTATGGGCCTTGAATTCCTATTCTTTCCAGCACTTTTATCATGAAGGGGTGTTGAATTTTGTCAAATGCTTTCTCAGCATCTAATGAAATGATCATGTGGTTCTGTTCTTTCAGTTTGTTTATATAATGGATCACGTTGATGGTTTTCCGTATATTAAACCATCCCTGCATGCCTGGGATGAAGCCTACTTGATCATGGTGGATGATTGTTTTGATGTGCTCTTGAATTCGGTTTGCCAGAATTTTATTGAGTATTTTTGCGTCGATATTCATAAGGGAAATTGGTCTGAAGTCCTCTTTCTTTGTTGTGTCTTTGTGTGGTTTAGGTATAAGAGTAATTGTGGCTTCGTAGAAGGAATTCGGTAGGGCTCCATCTGTTTCAATTTTGTGGAATAGTTTGGATAATATTGGTATGAGGTCTTCTATGAAGGTCTGATAGAATTCTGCACTAAACCCGTCTGGACCTGGACTCTTTTTGGTTGGGAGACTTTTAATGACTGCTTCTATTTCCTTAGGAGTTATGGGGTTGTTTAACTGGTTTATCTGTTCCTGATTTAACATCGATACCTGGTATCTGTCTAGGAAATTGTCCATTTCCTGAAGATTTTCAAATTTTGTTGAATATAGGTTTTTATAGTAAGATCTGATGATTTTTTGAATTTCCTCTGAATCTGTAGTTATGTCTCCCTTTTCATTTCTGATTTTGTTAATTTGGACGCACTCTCTGTGTCCTCTCGTTAGTCTGGCTAAGGGTTTATCTATCTTGTTGATTTTCTCAAAGAACCAACTTTTGGTTCTGTTGATTCTTTCTATGGTCCTTTTTGTTTCTACTTGGTTGATTTCAGCTCTGAGTTTGATTATTTCCTGCCTTCTCCTCCTCCTGGGTGTATTTGCTTCTTTTTGTTCTAGAGCTTTTAGGTGTGCTGTCAAGCTGCTGACATATGCTCTTTCCTGTTTCTTTCTGCAGGCACTCAGCGCTATGAGTTTTCCTCTTAGCACAGCTTTCATTGTGTCCCATAAGTTTGGGTATGTTGTACCTTCATTTTCATTAAATTCTAAAAAGTTTTTAATTTCTTTCTTTATTTCTTCCTTGACCAGGTTATCATTGAGTAGAGCATTGTTCAATTTCCACGTATATGTGGGCATTCTTCCCTTATTGTTATTGAAGACCAGTTTTAGGCCGTGGTGGTCCGATAGCACGCATGGGATTATTTCTATCTTTCTGTACCTGTTGAGGCCCGTTTTTTGACCAATTATATGGTCAATTTTGGAGAAAGTACCATGAGGACCTGAGAAGAAGGTATATCCTTTTGCTTTAGGATAGAATGTTCTATAAATATCCGTTAAGTCCATTTGGCTCATGACTTCTCTTAGTCTGTCGACATCACTGTTTAATTTCTGTTTCCATGATCTGTCCATTGATGAGAGTGGGGTGTTGAAATCTCTCACTATTATTGTGTGAGTTGCAATGTGTGTTTTGAGCTTTAGTAAGGTTTCTTTTACGTATGTAGGTGCCCTTGTATTTGGGGCATAGATATTTAGGATTGAGAGTTCATCTTGGTGGATTTTTTCTTTGATGAATATGAAGTGTCCTTCCTTATCTTTTTTGATGACTTTTAGTTGGAAATTGATTTTATTTGATATTAGAATGGCTACTCCAGCTTGCTTCTTCTGACCATTTGCTTGGAAAGTTGTTTTCCAGCCTTTCACTCTGAGGTAGTGTCTGTCTTTGTCTCTGAGGTGTGTTTCCTGTAGGCAGCAGAATGCAGGGTCCTCGTTGCGTATCCAGTTTGTTAATCTATGTCTTTTTATTGGGGAGTTGAGGCCATTGATATTGAGAGATATTAAGGAATAGTGATTATTGTTTCCCTTTATATTCATATTTGGATGTGAGGTTATGTTTGTGTGCTTTCATTCTCTTTGTTTTGTTGCCAAGACGATTAGTTTCTTGTTTCTTCTAGGGTATAGCTTGCCTCCTTATGTTGGGCTTTACCATTTATTATCCTTTGTAGTGCTGGATTTGTAGAAAGATATTGTGTAAATTTGGTTTTGTCATGGAATATCTTGGTTTCTCCATCAATGTTAATTGAGAGTTTTGCTGGATACAGTAACCTGGGCTGGCATTTGTGTTCTCTTAGGGTCTGTATGACATCAGTCCAGGATCTTCTGGCCTTCATAGTTTCTGGCGAGAAGTCTGGTGTGATTCTGATAGGTCTCCCTTTATATGTTACTTGACCTTTTTCCCTTACTGCTTTTAATATTCTTTCTTTATTTTGTGCGTTTGGTGTTTTGACAATTATGTGACGGGAGGTGTTTCTTTTCTGGTCCAATCTATTTGGAGTTCTGTAGGCTTCTTGTATGTCTATGGGTATCTCTTTTTTTAGGTTAGGGAAGTTTTCTTCTATGATTTTGTTGAAGATATTTACTGGTCCTTTGAGCTGGGAGTCTTCACTCTCTTCTATACCTATTATCCTTAGGTTTGATCTTCTCATTGAGTCCTGGATTTCCTGTATGTTTTGGACCAGTAGCTTTTTCCGCTTTACATTATCTTTGACAGTTGAGTCAATGATTTCTATGGAATCTTCTGCTCCTGAGATTCTCTCTTCCATCTCTTGTATTCTGTTGGTGAAGCTTGTATCTACAGCTCCTTGTCTCTTCTTTTGGTTTTCTATATCCAGGGTTGTTTCCATGTGTTCTTTCTTGATTGCTTCTATTTCCATTTTTAATTCCTTCAACTGTTTGATTGTGTTTTCCTGGAATTCTTTCAGGGATTTTTGCGATTCCTCTCTGTAGGCTTCTACTTGTTTATTAATGTTTTCCTGTGTTTCCCTAAGTGTGTTCATGTCTTTCTTGAAGTCCTCCAGCATCATGATCAAATATGATTTTGAAACTAGATCTTGCTTTTCTGGTGTGTTTGGATATTCTATGTTTGTTTTGGTGGGAGAATTGGGCTCTGATGATGGCATGTAGTCTTGGTTTCTGTTGCTTGGGTTCCTGCGCTTGCCTCTCGCCATCAGATTATCTCTAGTGTTACTTTGTTCTGCTATTTCTGACAGTGGCTAGACTGTCCTATAAGCCTGTGTGTCAGGAGTGCTGTAGACCTGTTTTCCTCTCTTTCAGTCAGTTATGGGGACAGAGTGTTCTGCTTTCGGGCGTGTAGTTTTTCCTCTCTACAGGTCTTCAGCTGTTCCTGTGGGCCTGTGTCTTGAGTTCACCAGGCAGCTTTCTTGCAGCAGAAAATTTGGTCTTACCTGTGGTCCTGAGGCTCAAGTTAGCTCGTGGGGTGCTGCCCAGGGGCTCTCTGCAGCGGCAGCAACCAGGAAGACCTGTGCCGCCCCTTCTGGGAGCTTCAGTGCACCAGGGTTCCAGATGGTCTTTGGCTTTTTCCTCTGGCGTCCGAGATGTGTGTGCAGGGAGCAGTCTCTTCTGGTTTCCCAGGCTTGTCTGCCTCTCTGAAGGTTTAGCTCTCCCTCCCACGGGATTTGGGTGCAGAGAACTGTTTATCCGGTCTGTTTCTTTCAGGTACCGGCGGTGTCTCAGGCAGGTGTCCTGCCGCTCCTGGGCCCTCCCCCACGGGAGCCCAGAGGCCTTATACAGTTTCCTCTTGGGCCAGGGATGTGGGCAGGGGTGAGCAGTGTTGGTGGTCTCTTCCGCTCTGCAGCCTCAGGAGTGTCCACCTGACCAGGCGGTTGGGTCTCTCTCTCACCGGGTCTGGGAGCAGAGAGCTGCTGCGGGCCGGGATCCGCGGGTGAGGGACTTCCGGTAAACACAGAACGTGCCCGGTCCTAGAGAAATTCTGCTTCCGTGTGTCCCAAGCTCACCAGGCAGCTTTCTTGCAGCAGAAAATTTGGTCTTACCTGTGGTCCCGAGGCTCAGGTTCGCTCGTGGGGTGCTGCCCAGGGGCTCTCTGCAGCGGCAGCTAGTTCTGCACTATTAACTACAAGAAGTAAAGCAAACGATGTGGCTTCCTATGTTTAGCTAGTAAGCTCAAAGTGGGCTCTGCCTGCAGCCGTCCATCACCACTGCCTCTGCTATAAGCTCCTCCTTCACAAGAAAGGACTCAGGAAACACCATCAGTCCCTTCCCCCGGGCCCAGGAAATGTCAGCTCTTCTGAGACCCAGGACCCACATCTATCCCAGGACCCATGGGATCCATCCTGCCCTTGGCCAGTTGCTATAGCACACCTCTGTGATCAGAGTTTGTTAGAGTGAGAGGAGGGTATCTCAGATTCTCAGGCCAGCCTGAACTGAACAACAAAACCCTGGGTTTTGTTTTGTTTTGTTTGTTTGGATGGTTGCTTGTTTTGGCTCTGTGTGTGTGTGTGTGTGTGTGTGTGTGTGTGTGTGTGTGTGTGTGTGTTTTAGCCATTTTCCAAAATGCTGGAACCATTAGTATTTCTGATCATTTTTTTCACAAGTTTTGGAGTATATGCCTACATATAATGATCTATTTTGTAGCTGTACCCCAACTCTATGCAAAATATTTCTTCACATGCCCTGGATGCCTTACACACACACCTGAAGGTAATTTCGTGTGCACCTGCGCCTGCGCAACTGAATACTGTCAGGTGAGGTCAGCTGTGAAATGTCCACATAGCTGACACAGCACTCAACAAGCTCTAGGCTGTGGAGCACTTGAATTTCAGATTTCCTGACCATCAGTGCTGGATGGCTGAAAATGCAGACTTCCTGAGTAAGGCTGTGAGCTCCGTACACAGGAGCGCATGAGGGCTATAGCAGCTCCAGTAGCCTCTGGTAGCTTTCTGAGCCTGACCTGCCCAGGCCCTTCCAATGGCTGCTGAGAGTCCAACCCTGAGAAGCATTATCACTTGGAAAACCTGGAGGGCCTGTTGCCCTAATGATTGACAGACTATGCAAATGGAGCTGCAAAGGCGAGGAGCCTGAGATTTTTATTCTTGTAAATTTTTAAGACTCTAGGACAGTAGTTCTCAACCTTCCTGATGCTTCGACCTTTTAATACAGTTACTCATTCATGTTGTAGTGACTCCCAACCATAAAATTATTATCCCTGCTTCTTCATAACTGTGAAGAATTGCTTCTTCAAAGCTGTTATGAATCACAATGTAAATATCTGATATGCAGGATATCTGACATGCAACCCCTGTGAAAAGGTCATTTGAACCCCAAAGGGGTTGTAACCCACAGGTTGAGACTCACTGCTCTAGAGTTTAAAGAAAAAAATTGAAACACTTTTTTCTAAATCACCAATATGGGGGGAAGATAGCAAACATCTCATTAGCATCTTAACACTCCCTCAAACCCCAAGGGTCATATCCTAGTTCCTCCCTATAAGCTGCCAAAATGAAACCTAGCTACCACAGCCTACTTCCAGGGAAAGTAAGCAGCCACAAGCTTGAAGTGTGAACCTATTCAAGGAACCTATTCCAACGTCACTAGCACAACAGACCAAACCGTGAAAGCTGTATTTGCAGGTTCTGTATCTGCGGGTTTTCTCACAATGCACTTAACATCTAATTTGACCCTTAAGTTTTTGCAAAGTTAAGGTGATATACAGTAGCAACTGCAATAGAACATGGCAGCCAACACCAGAAAGGGCCATTCATCACTTAGCACAGCATACTGTGAGAATCTTCCGGAACACGGAAGAATTAAAGTAGATGCTATGGAGGTGTGTGAGATCTTGACTTTGAACATGCCTGTGAAGAACTCAGCCACATCTGGAACGGTTTGTGAAATCATCTACATCAAAAGCTTAGCAATTTCTCACATATGATGTAAAGTACGTCCTCAAACGGCTTGGTAGACTTGAATAAAATCTAATTTCATAGTAAGATTCAGTTAGGCTCGGTGTAGTGCCGAGTTATTTCTGGAGGATTGCTAAAGCGAGCAGCTTTATTAGCAGAGGGAAGTAACCAGTCTGTTATCAAGTACCGTAATTGGCCACCGCTTTCCCGCCTCTCCTTCTTATTTCTTCCACGACCTTGTCTGCGGCAGAAGAGCCTTTCCCAACGCCTTTGAAGTCCCCTCCTAAGTCATTCACTGCAATGAAAAGAACAAGCAATTAATCTTTCCCACCTTCCAAGTATGTTAGATAAAAACTTCAAATTATTGATGTAGTTCTTCAATCGCCTGCCCACTTCCTACCTACATTACTACCAATCTTACCAAACACAAGGCAAAATACCTGTTATCAAAACAGGTCCCTCTGCTGGGACGCAGTTCTGCTATAGAGCGCGTGCCTCACACGTACAAGCCCAGATTTATCTCAGCATCGAGAAAATAAAGTTTTCAACACAGATACAAACAGCAAAAACACTTAAGGGTCAGTCATGAATTTTTTTACTTTGAACTATGCTTTTCCTCTTTTGGAATGGGAAAGGAGATGACTTAAGCCTCTGTAAGAGAAATAAAAGGAGGGGGTGAGTGGGGTGAAGGTGTGAGAAACCTCACTTCAAGAATAAATATACAGGAAAACTATCCAGGGGTTTCTGGAAACTTTAAAACAAATAAACAGAGAAGTGGGCTTTGAAATGCCCTAATGACCTAGGGATAGAGAAGGGAGGTGGGGAGCAGGTGTGAAGAAAGATGGAGATCAGACTGATGGATGCGTACTGTGTGCACACGTGAAGGAGCACGGGGAGCTTCATGAACATGTGCAATTAAAATGAGTCAACAAAATCAAAAACCAAAAGGAAATTACCAGAAATCCATTTGAAATCATTTAGCCAAAAGAACTAAAATCAAAAGAAAAAACAATAGAAGCTCTCTTCAAATACTGGGGAGCCGCTAGTAGTGCAGCTAAGGAACAGAAGCAGCCCAATGTCCATGGGCAGCAATGGGCAGAGGGTAAACCCCCACCATCCACAGACAGCAATGGGCAGAGGGTAAACCCCCAATGTCCACGGACAGCAATGGGCAGAGGGTAAACCCCCAACGTCCACGGGCAGCAATGGGCAGAGGGTAAACCCCCAACGTCCACAGACAGCAATGGGCAGAGGGTAAACCCCCAACGTCCACGGGCAGCAATGGGCAGAGGGTAAACCCCCAACGTCCACGGGCAGCAATGGGCAGAGGGTAAATCCTAATACGCTATGCCAGGGAAAGTAACCCTACCAGAATAGGGCAAATACTAGGTGGTTCCCCTAATATGTGTTTTTTGGGATAGTCAGAGTCATAGACTTACAGAAGAGAAAGATGGGTGCCACACACTGGGAGAAAGTGGACCTGGGGAATTTTAATAGGCCTAAAGTTTCAATTATGCAAAATGAATACTTACCTAGGCCTACTGTGTAACATAGTACCTAATAGTGTACTGTAAACTCGGAATGGAAGTTAACACACACATTGTGTCCTTACTACAGTAGTTTGTCCCAAAACACAATGTCATTATCTAGAATTCAGGAAAATATCTATTAAAAGAGATCACATGAAGCTAGTATGTTTCGGTCACTAGCTTATAGCATGACTTCATTGTTTTTAACAAGTAAACACACGAAACCCTCATACACTCAATTATACGACTGCTAGCACCGACTATACACCGACTGTCCTCAGAGAACTCTCCAGTGTGAGTCAGCGCATGGGAAGGGCGCCCACCTCAGTTCTAACTCACTGAACGTTAGTGAGTGATGTCAGGCGTTCACGAGATGTACACAGCAAAGCCAAAGTCACCAAACACTAGGGACAGATGACAAACTCAAGTGGCACAGCAGTGCAGGGCAAGCTTTATGACACAGCATGCAGACACTAAGGACACCTGCAGATCAGTGCCATATAACTTAGAGAAACAGAATGTGGCAAAATACTTGGGGCAAAGACTTGTACTGTGAATGGGTCATTGATTTTGAGGAGTATAATCTTAAAAATTACTAATTACAAATGGTGACAGGTTACAGACTACAATTAATATTGATGATTGGTTATTAGGGTTTTTTCTTTAGAAAACCATTCCTTTACCTCAAAGTGAGGGCTCAGTGTGTAGTGTATGACTGTGGGGTAAAGGGATGACAGGCAGAAAACACCCACACCTGGCCACATGTAGAAACAGTCACAAGAGATGAGTTCCTGTCGTTTTCTTTTATTATTTTTTAAATAAATGAATTTTCCTAAATGTGTGCAGGAATGTTTTCCTAACCAAGTAACATTACCAGTCTCACTGAAAATTAAAACACTCTGTGGAGACACAAATAATGAACAGCCTTACATTACCCCTCAGGGCATGGGAAGGAAGATGATTCTTCAAAATCCGAATTCTATCAACTATTCATCCCCATGCAATTATTTAAATGACAAAAAAAAAAACCTAGTTAAAAATTATCAAAATTTTAACACAAAAAAAGTTTTGATGGCTCTTTTTAAATTAATTTTACATTTAAATTAAAATGTAATTACATCACTCCTCTCTTCCCTTTCCTCCTTCTTTACAAAAATAAAGTAAAATAACACAAGAACTTCCAAGACCAAAAAAACCAGAGCATTTAAGTGGAGAGAATGGTTTCACTGTGTAATGAAACACTGCCCCCAAGTGGAGAAGTTAGAAAATGCAGCAAAACACACAAACACTGAAGGTTGCTAATGCTGAAAGGATGCATCATTAAACAGAAGTAAACTAACAAATTCCTTCAATCATGAGGCTAGAAACACCTGTTCAAGCACTGAATGGCTTGAAAAGCAATAATTTAAAAGTTTATCTGTGTTCAAAAACACACAGATACCCACACTATGCAGCACGGCCACCACTCCAACACACCACGGTGAAGTTGGAGACGCAAACGTAACAAACCAAACAGCTTGTATTGATGTATGGTTCCCAGCTTTTAACAATTATACACTGGTGTGCTTAATACCCACAGTTTTTTAAGACTTTGAAATGACTACTGGATAAAAACACAGTTTATACCTTAGCCCAGACTATGTTAACTGCAAATTTTAGTTTAGGAACACTTTGTTCCTGTCACACTCAAGCACTCAGCCTTAAAAAAGGACAATCATTTCTACTAAAAATAAATGAAACATGTTTGCTTGAGGAAGATCCAGAGGAAAGATGAAGCAGGCACTCCTCTTGGGTTAAGGACATTTGTGGGAAGATTGACCTCTGTGGGAAGATCATGATGGTAAGCATAGTTCTCTCAGCAGGATCCTCACAAATCCTAATGTAGATGGATGTACTTGTAAATTCTCCATTCAAGTCCTTTTCAAAGACAGTTGTCCTGGTACATGCTTGCAATCTTGACACGTGGGGATAGAGAAAAGAGGAACGAGAGTTTCAAAGTCATCCTTAGGGACACAGAGAATTCTAGGCCAACCTGGGCTACATCAGATCCTCTTTCAAAAAAAAAAAAAATCAGTTCACATCCTGGAAGGTTTTTGTTTGTTTCTTAAGCAAGTTATTTTTCCCTCTTTTCTTGTCACTTTAATACATCAGTGAGCTGGCTGCGAAGTCTATTAAGGGCTGTAGAGGTTTTGTTTTCTTTGTTGGGTTGGGGAACAGTTCTCCTAAAAATCTACTCTTAGGGTTTCATTAAATAACAGCTGTTTTAGGAACTCATAGATCCACAGAATTCTAAACTGCACTTGAAACCCTATCTCTGTCTGTCTGTCTGTCTGTCTGTCTGTCTCTCTCTCTCTCTCTCTCTCTCTCTCACACACAGACACACACACACAGAGAGAGAGAGAGAGAGAGAGAGAGAGAGAGAGAGAGAGAGAAAGAGAACCAAGCTATCCAGTTTATCCAGTTGCAGTTATCTTAAAGACAGAGCCACTGTCAGAGAATCCCCACTTTCTCAGTGTTGTCTGTCAATCTGAAGATTGGGCGTACATTTAGCCCACTGCTTGAACGCACACTTCTTTGAGCTCTAATGAATTAACACTTAACTCTCATTAGTCATCTCTATCCATTTGGCATATGTGTCTCTGGTATCCTTTTTTGATTTATTTTTGGTTGGTTGTTTTTATTGCTGTTTTGTTGTTGGGGATGGTTTGGTTTGGTTTTTTGGTTTCTCTGGCTGTCCTGGAACTCTGTAGCCCAGGCTGGCCTCAAACTCCGAGATCCATCCACCTGTCTACCTGCCTCTGCTGGATTAAAAGTGTGTGCCACGATGCCCGGCTCTTCTCTGTTATATTTTCAAGTGACTTTTATTTTTAAAAGCCTTTAATTCGTTTTCATATGTATTACAAATCATAAATCCCTTCATTAAAATGTTGAGCGGGAAAGGTCCGACCTGAGTGCATATTTGCTTCATGAGGGTCATAGCACTGCTTTTCAGTGTTTTGTGTACACCTTGGAGGGAAATCAGAAATCTATGTGCTGTAGAAGCCATGATTCTTGGAAATGGGTTTTCTCGTTCTTTCTCTCTGTCCTTTGCCCTAGCATTTTATGGTTCTTTGGAGGCAGTTAATAATAGTAAGTATATGACAATGGACATCTGTAATCACAGCACTCGGAAAGCTGAGACAAGGAGATCTAAGATCAGGGCCAGCCTGGGCTACAATGATGAGGATGAGGGCACCTTGGACTATAAGATTTTGTCTCAAAAGACGGACAGACAGAAGAGAAGGGAAGAGAGAGCAGGGGAGAAGCGGAAGGGAATATCTGTTGGTGTCTTGCTCTCTAGGCTGGATGCTAAGCCAGAGCTGAAACAATGAAAATACAGCTCACTTCTGTGTTGTGTATGGTTTTGCACATGATTTACATGTGTCCAGGTGAACTCTGCACACATGTGTGGAGGTAAGACATGATCCTCAGATGTGGTTCCTCAAGATCCACCTTCCTTGGTTGAGACAGGATCTCTGCTGAGCCTGGAGCTCACTGACTCGATTAGGCTAACTGGCCATAGACCCAGGCATCCGCTTGTCTACGCTTCCAAGTCCTGGCCTTGCAGTCGCCTGAGCCGCTACACCCTGCGTGGCTTCTAAGTCAGCCCCTCCTGCTTACACAGCCAACATTTCTACCACCTTTGCCATCTGTCCAGTACCAGCTCACTTTTAATCTGCATAACTCTTGCCCGTCTCCCATTTCTGAAAAGCACAGGCCACGCATCATTCATTTTTGTCTTCAATTTCATGAGAATTCTTCAACTGTTTACTGAGCTCCCGGTTACCGTCCCTGCCAGGCAGTTCATGCTCTGAGCTTCAGGTCTGCAGTGGGAGGCACCAGACTTTCGGACAATTCTCCTTTTCTTCCTTTTGTATCACTTGAGCCTGGATAGCTGCAGCTGCCCCCTGGGCGTTTGCCCTCATTGATTCTAACACCTCAACACTGCCCTAGGCAGGTACCCAAGTAACTGTTAGGTGTCACGGTGCCTTGCTCAGATCTGCAGTGGGTTTCCTGTTATCCACTGGCCAATCTGAAGGTGCCACATAGTGCAGGCTCACTTCAGTGCTTTTGCTAGCCATAGGCCACTCTTCCACTATCCCTTATACAGCAGTTCTTCCAACTCCCCACCCACCCACTAAGAGTACTGCATGACATACACACATTCTTAACATCAGGTTCTTAGCATTCAAAGTATTTGTCACCAAGTCATAGTCAGTTCCATTGACAGTCGAGATGAAAGCCTATGAGGTGACTCAGCCAGTAAAGGAACTTACTACCAAGCCTGACAGCATAGGGTCAGGACTCACATTGGGGAAGGAAAGATCTAACTTTTACAAGTTGCCCTTTGAACTCTACGGGTACATTATAGCATGCACACCCCACTCTATACACACACACACACACACACACACACACACACACACACACCACAAACAATTTATTATTATTATTATTATTATTATTATTATTATTATTATTATTATTATTATAAATGTAATCTGATATTTTTTACAAGAATTACTTTAGGGCTATGGATATAGCTCAATGAGAAAGCACTTTCCCAGCATGCATAAAATTCTAAGTTCAATTCCCAGAAAAGGAAAATGGTCATCCCTAGCACCTCCCACACCCCAAAAAAGCATTTAACTAACTTTACAGTAGCTTGGTCCCAGTGGAGTTTTAACTCGTTTATGCTTGTTCCCTGATGACTACCAAAGACAACCTTTAGATGTGTGTACTTGGGGCCCACACGGGTGCTGTGGGCTCACATGGGGCCTGAAGGGAAATGAGAAGGAAGGAGTCAGTTCTCTGCTTCCACCACATATTTCTGGGGGAGGAAAGCAGGGCATCAGGCTCCTGAGCCTGCTGAGCGACCTCACTGACCTCCAAAGCATTTTGGGTTTTTTGTTTGTTTGGTTGGTTGGTTGGTTTTGTTTTGTTTTGTTTTGGTTTTTGGTTTTTGGTTTTGTTTTTTTTTCTTTTTTAACTTAAATGTAAAAATATCTGTAATCCCAGAACTTGGGAGTGAAGGCAAGAGGATCCAGGGTACAAAGGCAGGCTAAGTTATCTGACAATAATACCTGTTTCCAAAGAGAGAGAAAAGGAAAATTAACCAGGTGTGTGATAGATATATATTTTTTTTTCTTACATTAGAGAAAGACAAGCTTATACAGGGCATAGCCAATAGTTACTGAGGGCCTTGCGGGGAAGCGGGGGACCTTGCGGGGCTTCCTCTTAAGCAACACAGCCCGACTGCTAAGAAAGGAAGGAAACACTGGACTGGCTATCACAGTGCATTTGGTCAAAGCAATCGCCTTGGTACAGAAAGATCTTTTCTAGAATGGCTACAAATGTATCTAAATGTGTAAAGGCTCAGGGAAGAGCCACTCAGAAAGCAAAGCCCTCACTAGCGTCTGTCTTGACCTCTTGTGCGGCTAAGACTGGGAGATTACTAAACAGAACTTAGCTTTTACTGCTCTAGTGTTGAGAATGCCCAGACCCCAAAACTATGACATGATGAAGACTGGTCTCTCTTTCAGTAATGGTGTCCTGTAGCTGCGCGGAGTGGAGGGAGGGGAAGCTCCTTCAACCCTAACCCCTTTAGATAGTGCTCCCCTTGGGGAGGGTGGAGCCTTCTGACTTGATCCTCTTCCACAGCCACACCTGGCAGGGCTGGGAGTCAGTGTCGGCCAAGCCTTATCTAACTGATTTTCTTTTCCTCACCAGGAAGGAGGCAAACATGTCCTTAAAGGAGAAGAAAACAAGTAATTAAAGACTAAGACTCAGGGCTGGAGAGGTGGCTCGGTGGTTAAGAGCACTGACTGCTTTTCCAGAGGTCCTGAGTTTAAATCCCAGCAACCACATGGTGGCTCATAACCATCTGTAACGAAGACCTCTTCTGGTGTGTGTGAAGACAGCTAAACAGTGTACTTATACATATAAGAAATAAGTGAATAAATCTTAAAAAACAAAAGACTGATCCTCAGACCTCTTGTCCTGTTTGAGAACTAAACTGTCAGAGACCAAGAGTAGATAGATAATGGAGACTGATCACTCAGAGGAGGAATGGGTTGAGGGCTGTCCTTGACCATAGACTGAATTCTAGGCCAGCCCAGGCTATATGTGACAGTAACAGAGAGGCAGAAAGAGCAAAGGGCTTGAAAGCATGAAAGACCTGAGCTTGATTCCCAGAACACAAATTGGAGCATCGAGAACAGCAGCACACTCGACTGAGGAAGCAGGACAGGAGCCTGCTAGCCAGCCTGGCCAGCCTGGTGAGCGCTAGGCCAATAAAGCCTGCCTCAAAAACAGTGTAGACAGCTCCTGATAAATGGTACCAGAAGTTAGCCTCTGACATGTGCACACAGAGAAAGACCGAGATAAGAGACAAAGACAGAGCAGAGAGAGCACACCATGGAACTACAGGAGGTGAAACCAGTGTTCCTCCCTCTCCCTGACTCTTCTCTTTAAAGTCACCAGGATCCAACTAAGAGGTGAGGGTGGGGCCACAGGGGACTGAAACCTAATCTCCCCCAGAGGTGCCAACTCAAAACACCACTATCTGACTAGGCTTCACCATCTTCCGGGCGTGCATGTGTGCACTAAATTTTACCACATGAAGTCATGGAGGACAACCAAATCCCAGGACTACAAAAGGTTCTGGCTGGCCTCTTTCCTTCTTGTTTGTTTTCACTTTTAAAGATTACAAAGTATATTCAAAAACAACCAACCTGTGTCCGCAGGCTTCCTGACCTTCCTTCCTTTCCTTTCCACTCCTAACCTGTGGCATACAGCCTCAGGCAGCACCCAGAATAAAACAGTAATCCCCTACACCAGGCCATGCTGCTCCTCCACCCAGTCTGCAGTATTTCACCCTCTGAACCAGGTCAAAGCTGATCGTTCTGTGTGCTCTAGCCTCCTGCTAACTCTATGCTCTCATCTCTAGCTTCAACTCCCTTCAGTGACCTCCACCAGTCCAGACGCACTGACCCCACACTAACTTTAAAACACACCAGACCTGCCCCCATCTCAGGGCCTCAGCTCCAAAGGACATCTCTGGCAGAAACTCAGTCCTTCAAACTCCACTCCTGGATGGTTCCTCCTCAAGAGTCTTAGCTTAGCATCTTCTATCCCAATCTCCCTAAGTTTTTCCACTCTACCATCTAGCTTTATGTATTATATTTTTGTTACTGTGTGTCTACTGCCTTCTCACTACAACCTAAGCTTCCTACAGTAGGAGCCACAGGGCATAGCCGCCGCACATGCCTACACTCCCAGCAGGAGTGACACTAAGGCAGCAGGATCGCAAGTTCAAGACCAACCTGAGCTACACAGCAAAAATAAGAGACAAAGTGGGGAGCCTAAGTACTATGCACATGCTGCTGGGACGCCCCATCCAGCATTGTATGAGGTGTATGTGCTTTACAACTGACACTCAATAAATACCTGCAGAGTAAACAACTGCTCCACCTGAGGCTAAGTTTATTACCTTTCGTAGGATTTTTTTTTAACTGGGCTTTTTAACTGGTAAGAAACTCATTGTAACAGTGGTTTTCTCACCTAACTGTGTGGGTGATGCTCATGGAAACATCTAGAGAGGAGACAGCAATGCGAATGCAGTTGTTCCTTATACGCTGGAATCCACACAGGATTTAGTCCTTCTCCTCGTGTTCTCTTAGCTTCACTCGCTCACTCCGTCACTGCTCATTCTTGATTACCATTTGCTTACACTTGCAGAGAATACTGATACCTAAAGTGGGCCTTTTTCTTTAAGTATTAATACAAGATAAATGCTTTAAATGCAAGCACTGGGCTGCTTCTTCATGTTAGAGTACATGTGGGGAATCTGTGGGCTAATGGGTATGAAAAAGAAACAACTCTCTACTGGGCCACCAGTAGAAACTGCCAAGGTTGCCGGAAAGTCTGAGTAAGCAAAGACACTGAGACAATGGCCTCAATCACTTCCCACCAGTGCCCACAAGGCTTACACAATGCACCTTTCCCATTTTGAGATAAACTTTGGATAGTTAAAATCCTCATATATATTCTTACGCCTCACACACACCTAAAAACAGAATAAACTGTGAATAAATGGGTCTCCCATAACCCCTGCTCAATCCCAGGAACGGCTGCCTTTGCTGGGCCAATGAGAAGTGGAACAGTAGCATGAGCAGACGCGTGTATGTCACTGTAGTGCTTTGTCTTTTGTACTCCGAGGAAGAGTTCAAGCTTCCCTGCTCTGAAATCATTTATGAAGAAAGAGTTGAGACTGGAGGTGGGTGGGAGGTGTCTACGCAAGGCTGTTTGGTTGGTTTGTTGTTCTGGAGGTTTTGTTTGGTTCCAGGAGGTGGTGGAGGGACTGTTCGCTTGTTTGCTTTGGTTTGGTTTTTAAGTGACATTCTCCTGTAGCTTAGGCTTGCTCTGAACTCACTGGGTATGGCCAAGGCTGGCCTTGAACTTTTGATCCTCCTGTCTCTGTGTCCTAAGTGCTAGGATTACAAAAATCCCCATGACCCCTGGCTTAAAATAAGTTTATACACTATGTTCATGTCTTAGTTTAAAAGAAAAGAAAAAAGGGGTTGGGGATTTAGGTCAGTGGTAGAGCGCTTGCCTAGCAAGCGCAAGCCCCTGGGTTCGGTCCCCAGCTCCGAAAAAAAGAAAAGAAAAAAGAAAAGAAAAAAATATCGTACAGCCCTTCCTCCAAAAAAACAAACAAAAACCAAAAAGCAACAGCAACAAGAACATGTCAGCAATGAACAAAATGCCCTCTTTGCAAAAGGAAATATTCTAGAGTCCTTTAGGAGTTAGGAAAGATTGAACAAGTTCTGTGAAGACTCAAAAAGAGAGTAGAATTTACATTACAAAGGGGCTAAGGGTGAAATACTAAGAACTTAATAGCACATGAAGAAAGAGAAAACAGTAATGGTGTGTGTCTTCAGACCTGCACACGAAGTTTCTTCAAGTAGACCTGACAATAAGTAATATGCAGCCTTGCTAAATATTATAGGGTCAACCCTTAGGAGGCCACTGTGAGCCAACAGTTTTAACCTCAGAATATACTATAAACTATCATCAGGCCTGAGCATCTGCCCTGCATACATCCCTGCTCTGCCTCCCATTCATTCCCAACTGTGGACAAAGTGGTTCCTGTACCCACACCAATTCCCAAACACAGGATGCTAAGGTACTTATCAGGGGCTTCTCATTTAATATCTCATGTCGGCAGATGAGTGTATACCTCAAAAAATAACAACCCACAAAACTAAAGCCAAGAATTTCCATCTATACAATGAATATTTATACCTCCTTATCAATTCTTTTAAACAAAAAAGTCTATATAAAACTAGATTACTTCAGAAAGTGACTTAAGCCAGGCATGGTGGCGAATACCTATAATCTCAACAACCCAGGGCTAAATAAATAAGATTCTGCCTTAAAAAAAATAAATAAAAGCCAACCTTTATAAAGGAAAGTTAGCCTTAAACTAAAAAAAACCAACGACAACAAAAAAAAATCTCTGACAGAAATAAAAATTATGAAATGAAATCTTAATTGCACTAGAAGAACAAAGGACACTTGTGAAAACTGTATTTTTTTTTTTTTTTTTTTTTGCTAATGGCTACTAGTTTAAAAGAAAAACACATCTTACCAACAACTAATGCTCCTCTTTCTGCAAAAGCCAGGGCATAAGCTCTGCCCAACCCTAAGGAGAAACAAAGGAAAGTTGAAAGACATTAGCATGGTTATTTCATTCCATGAAACTTGGTCTCCATTTTAAAGTAATACCTCAACAGTTCCTTACCACAGTCGAAGATGGTGCCTCGGATGGAACACTCTTCATTCTCTCCACTAAGACCCTCTCCTGACTGCAGAAGTTAGACAAGGTAAAGCCATGTTTTCCCACCCATTTCCTAGCATTCTCCCTGGCTGCTAGAACACTGCCTGTGAGCTGGAGTCCACCACTAGGTGCAATTACGGGAATTAAGAAGCAGAAATGGGACAGGTGCCACCTTCCCTGGGCTCTGGCACTTGCTGCTTAAGCAGTTGCTTCTCTTCAAACACCCTCCATATTTAAAAAACAGTGCCTGAAGAGGCAACTTCTTAACCTGGTCTCCTAACCCATAAGTGGCAGTCCCCTCACTTCAGGACCCTAGTGATCTATGGTTCTTGGACTATGACAGAGATCCAATGGCAGCTCAAAGGTATGACTTCCAAAACCCCGCCTGAAACCCAAATTCTTTCTTATTCTAAAATGTCTGATTTCTATAACCCGTACTGAACCTGGAATATGCAACTGTCAACTACAAATCACTTTAACTCTGAATATATGAGACTGGCAAATAATAATAATCTTGGGGAACTGACCTGTAAAGTTAACAGCCAGAGCTTCCAGAAGATTTTTCTCTGGCTTAAACTTTTCTTAACTTTTTTTTTCGATTTTTAGTTAATGCATTTCATTGCTAAATGGGGAGGCTTAATAGAAAACTTATTTATCTTATATTTAAGATAAATTAACACTTGGGTTGGGGATTTAGCTCAGTGGTAGAGCGCTTGCCTAGCAAGCACAAGGCCCTGGGTTCCATCCCCAGCTCCGGAAAAAAAAAAAAAAAAAAAAAAAAAAAGATAAATTAACACTTATACAAGTAAATATACAAATGGATGGAGGAAGATCAGGCGTTGAAGCCAGCTTCGGCTAGATGAGACCCTGTCTCAGTAATAACAGTTGGTAACTGAGAGCCCTTTTAAGTACAAAGGTGAGAGACTAAAGGTTGATTAAGTCAATACCCTGCACACTGAGGTTAGAAGTTACTCACTGGCGTGGAACTAATGAAGACATTTCACTGCGAAACATCTACCTGTCCTTTAAACTTAGTATTGCTTGAATCACAATTACCTCTTTCGAAATAAAAGGCATGCAGAAATAAAAGACAGGCAGTTTTCCCACTGGGTGGCTCGCTTCAGAAATGCCCTTGCTCTCAAGTTCTCCTCTCTTCCTATCTTATCTATCCCTGTATCATCTCTTGCCCTTTCACACACACACAAAAAAAGTTTGTGACCTTTGCCACAATTCTGGTGAACTTTGGTGTGTGTACTTCTCAAAAAACTTGAATCATGAGTCAGAGGAAAACAAACACTCAACGACACTCAAAGGGGTTAGCATGTCAACTCCTCCTCGGGTGGGATGCCAGGCCCAAGAAATTCTTTTAAACCCATGTGTGACTTAACAGAGGCCTAAGCGTCCAAAGGCAGCAAAAGTCACAGTCCATAGACAGACTAGAGAGAGGACGAACTTTACTCAGCTGTACACTCTGCAACCCTGCTGACTTCTCCCCTGGGAAAAACGTGGGCCTTAGAAGCTCCCACCGTGCTTGGAACCCGGAGCACCTGCTGACCCAGTACCCCTCCGTGCCTGGCCCACGCCGCGGTCCCTCCTGATCCAGCACCAGCTCAGCACCCGGGCAGCTGCACGACACAGTCCCTCTATCCAGATCATGGGCCCAGCACCAGACTCACCTCCCCCGGCGCCGGTGACCAGGACCACACGCCCGTCGAACCTCAGAGGCGAAGCCATGAGTCTATCCTGCACCACGCACACACTGGCAGTGGCCCGGGTACTGCTCTGTGAAACGGGCACGGAGGGCGGGGAGAGGAGGGGCGGGACACAAACAAGTGACCTGGTGGTTTCGGGAAACTGGCGCTGGTGATTCCAAGTGCGCCTGCGTGGGTCTGGCTTGGCCTCATGGGAAATGTAGTCCAGAACAATTCTCCTTAGCGGAGAAATATCTGTCCAAGAGAATTGCCTCGGAAATTCTTTCAGAAGAGAACACTGCCAAGGCCCATGTGGCTAAGTGACTTATTACTCTACTTTCATATATTCCACTACAGCTTCATCATTCACTCAGCGTGTTCTGATTTCAGCCACTGATGAATAGCACTTGGCTCCCATTCATTTTGACAAAGCTTCTAAAAAAGAAAGTTATCTCTCACAGCAATCAAGACTTCTCAGAGTGTATCCCCTGGATCTACTATATGAAAGTCACAATGAAACTGTCAAAATGCAGAATCCTGGACCTGCATCCCTACGACTGCCTTCTCTAGACACAGTGGACAAAAAATAAAAACAAAACTGAACAAACAAACAAAATAAAAGTGTTGCTAATTGAGTGTAGTATTTACGTGTTGGGAACACCCATACAGTGTCAGTCATTTATTCAACAAATATTGAGCAGCCAGAGCAAAAAGGCTATCGAAGCTATTAATAATGTGACACTTAAACTTTCAATAGCATTGCTGCCTGACAAGTCTTGTGAGAAAAGTGTGCAGGTGTGCCAACAGAAGGTGGCAAAGGAAAGGAACACTATGCACCCATGGAGAGAAGATGGAAAAAAGAAAGGCTTTCCCAAGGAAGTGAAGCAGAGCTGCTTGAGTAATGACTGGGCAAGTTAGAGGGCAACTGGAAATAAGGGAAGGGAGGGGAAATACTAGCTAGGCTGGGGCAGTAAAAGAATGGAGCTGCAAAACGGAGCTAACTAGATCATATTTCAGCGCAGAAAATGGTTCTGAGCAGGATTAGTCCGAAAGATGGTTAGAATACATCTACTGACTGGAAAGAACACTTTGGGTTTTTTTTTTTTTTTTAAGGAGTTTTGAGTAGAGATAGGCGAGAAGATATAAAAGACCTGGGAAGAGCTCAAAGAGGACAGAGGAAGAAATCTTGAAGAGGAAAATCTGGAGTATAACTTGAATGGAGTGAATAGGTCTCTGTGGGTCGTCAGATGTGAGGGACATGCATCAGAAAGGCATACTCTGACTTGATAATCAATGTTATGGTGGGTCATTCATCAAAACAAAGAGTTGGAAAAACTATACCTGAACAAGAATATGGCATCAGTTTTAGGCACTTGTGTAGGGGGCAAGGGAGGGAAGATTCTGGGGTAATTACCTAGCCGACAACTTCAGTCTTGGGAACTGCCAATGTGGTTTGACACACCAGCGGGAGCAGAGTTGCTGCCTAACCCAGACCTTCAACTTCACAGTTCAAGTCCTTTCACTGGCAGCTCAAAGCTAAGCCAGCACTTTGTTCTCAAAGCCATCGTCCACATTTGCTTATCACATTTGACCCTTGAATTCCCATGTTCACTGAAATCCAGGCAGATGAGTTCAGAGAGCACATAGGACTCAAGATAAAAAAAGGTGGGTGAGTGACATCCTGGGTTCAACATTTAAAAACAATTCTAAAAACAAAAGATTAAAGCCCTTTAAAAAGTAGCCATATACCAGCCAAATTTTCCAACAAATTTCCAATTGCAAAGACAATAGGGTTCTCTCCAGCTTACTCTACAGAAAACAAAGTAACACGATGCCAATTAGCCTGGTATTTGTCCATCGTTCTCACTCCTATAATTTTTGTTTCAAGGAAAAGAATTTTGAAACTACCAATCCACTCTGCTTTTTTCGAGTCTTTCTCTTTTTCTCTTAACCTCTGTTGGTAAAACCAACTTCCTTCACTGGAACTGTGAACCCACTATTTTAATGACAATTCTCCAATAGAAAAAGCAAAGTCAGTGAAGAAAGGAGGAGTGGGGCTGAGGATGGAGCTAGGAGCACTTGCCTATTCTGCTCCCGACTCTGCTTTATGCCCAGCACCTACAGAAAGTGATTGCCGAGAGAAACAGGGAGGAGGTACAATACGCCAAGGGCTTGTCCAGCTCAGGACCTTGGCACCTTTTCTCTGATGCAATGGCTTCCAACCTCACCCGTGGAGCCTACTCCAGACCACGGACCCCAGGGTAAATCGGCCGGCTCCTATCTGGGTTCTCTGCATTCCTTATTGTCCACACACGGCCCAGTGTGCGAGCATTTTTAAACAGGAGCTTAAACTGAAATGTAGAAGTGAGCCTAGCTGTGGGGAATCCGGAACTTGACTCCGGTAAAAGCAAGGTGACCACGGTGACCACTCAGTAACAGTGTGGGGTTTGTGCCCTTAAGACTGGAGGGGTGGGGGGTGGGGGGCGGGGAGCCTCTACAACTGTGGCAACAATGAGGAGTCAAACTTCCTCAAGCTAGCTCAAAAAAGGAGTGATTACATGAATTAGTGTTTGGAGCAGTTCAGGTTCCAAAGTCACCATTGAAGTATCTGTTTTGACCTCGTCTTGTAATCTTTCTTGATTTATCCAATAACTGTCTCTCTGTTTTTTTAAGAACGAGTCTGACCGCGTTATCCCTGCTTTTAGAAATTGAAATGCAAAATCAACTCAGACGGAACTTGTGAAGAGGGACAATCTGGATCACACCTGTTAGAACTGAACCGTTATAGAGTCGGGGTAGAGCAGGGATGGGAGCTTTGGTATTCCACTTGCCAATCTCAATCTCAAAAACCAGATCTGGCTACTTCTAGCTTGTCCTTGACCACGACCAACAGAAATAAGAAAATGCAGGTGACAAACAAAGTAAGTCTACAAATATGTTCAGAATATGAATGGCTACATATTTAGCAATTACAACCGTCAAAGTAGAATGAGTTGTCTGATTTAATATGCAAAAGAGTTTCACTACATAAGTATGGCTTTATCTATTCCTACGTGTATAGAATTGTCTTGCCCTGGAGTCCTGTTCTTACTTGGACAAGAAAAAAAAAAAAGAGAGAGAGACTTATTCTTGCTAATTAAAAGCATATTGGTCCAGTCATGTGGTACATGCCTTTAATCCCAGCTCTGTGAAGGCAGAGCCAGGTAGATCTTTCTGAGTTCAAAGCCAGTCTGGTATACACAGAGAGATCCAGGCCAGATAGGTCTGCATAGTCAGACCAGACTCTGGAAAAGAAAAAAAGTCACCCTGGTGTATTTAGAGCAAATAAATGAACTTTGAGATTCTTCCTCCTTTTGTCTTCTGTCCTTAGCATAAAGGACAAACTTGGTAGGATAGAGCTACTCCTTAAGGCTAGGATGATACAGTCCACCACAAATAGAACTTCTGGTTTACTCCCTCAGTGGTTCTCAACCCACGTGCCCTTGGCCCCAGCTCAAATCTAGATAGACTCTAAATCATATTTACAGCAGTGTCTTCAAACGTACTATAATGTATCTCAGTCTTTGTACTACTTTAGCAATGTCTACGTGAGTCAAATTCTTATAATAAAAATTATTTTTAAAGTAGAAAGGATAAAGCCTAGAGTTGTCTTGCACAAGGTAGATGTACTCTGCCACTGAGTTAAAATCCCCAACCCCTTAAAATAGAATTTTAACAAAAAATACATATACAATAATATACAATATGGGTTGGGGATTTAGCTCAGTGGTAGAGTGCTTGTAAGCTCTAAGCCATATTCTGGCCTTGGTCACAGTAAACTGAGGACATGTCTCAACCCTCTGATAGACCAACATACTTTGTATTCCTCCTCAGAGAGGAAGGGTCAATCTGATTGAAGAGAGCCTAGATGTTCACTGAATGAGCCACATTTACTAACAGGTGAGAATCGTGAAGGGAATGCAGTAACAAGGGCCTGCCGTTTCTTTCTCACTCCCTACATCTCTCCAGAGGGCTTCTTCCTTCCTGGCAACATGTGGACTGGTTGCCAAGACTGTTTCTCAGCTGGTCAAAGGCTCAACCATCCCTTTTTTCTAGTTTAACAGCTTGGTCCAGATTATCACTTAAGCCATGAAGGGGCAGCCTAGATCTACTTGACACTGGGCAATAAGATAACCTTAGTCCTTTTTCCCCCACCTATATGACTGTTTCCTGGGATCTTCATAGTTTCGTCTCCAGTTGAAGAACTTGGTGTGTGAAATAGAGAACCATGCTGAACCCTTGAAAATACTGGTGTCAAATGTGGTAACACATAAAAACTACCTTCTTGGAATAAAAATATGAAGAAGCAAGGTGAAAACTGTGTTTCTTGGCTAGTTGCAATATTCTCATTGAGTAGCAGCGGGGTTTGCCTACAGTACAGCTTTTACATGGCCACCTCCCATCTAGACCTCAGTAGCAGAGGTAAGTTAAAAAAAAAAATGGATTCATTTGGGGTAAATACAAGCTAAGAATTACACTGCATAAATCATGCTCAGTCATGGATAGAAATGGAAATGTTATTCTTAGAGGGTCACAAGAAATCCTCAAGGGGACGCAGCAGTCAGCAGGCAGCTGTATCTTACTAAAGTTCAGATCTGCTTTCTTCTCACACTCAGCTGGTAACATGAACATAAGTTTTTGTTTGTTTCTTTGTTTGTTTTGTTGGTTGGTTTTTTTGTTTTGTTTTGTTTTGTTTTGTTTTTTGCAGTGATGTTGTTTTCTTGAGTTCTTTGTTTTGTTTTGTTGATGAGTCTCACTATAGAGTCCTTGCTCGCCTAGAACTTGCTACGTAGACCATGCTGACTTCAAACTCTTAGAGATCCACTGCCTCTGCTCTCAGATCCTGAGATAAAAGGTGTGCATCACTATACCCAGCCAGCATTGTGGGTTTGGTTTGGAGTTATTTGTTTTTCATTTAGTTTGTCTATTTGTTTGATTGTTTGTTTTGAGATAGGGTCTCATGTAGCCCAGGGTAGCCCAGGTTGGCTTCAAATTTGCTATGTAGCTGAGGATGACCTGGAACTCCTAGATCCTCCTGTATCTACCTCCCAAGTGCTGAGATTAAATGTTTTTCTCCTTCATCTTATTTCATTTGCATAAATAGATAATATACTTATTCAGCTACAGGAAGAAATTTTTTCAGAAAGATGTGTGTAAAAAGCCCATTACCTCAGTGCAAGAGATTCTGAGACAGGAGGATTGTAAGTTTTAGCTACAAAGGAGTTTTGAGAGCAGCTGAGCTCTCGATGGCATCGGGTAGATGCATAAGAGGAGGAACGGGAGGAAAAAGGAACTTATTTGTAGGAAAGAAACGTATGCATCCTTTGGAGTAGCAAAGTTCATGGCCTATGCCCTTGAACTACCTGTACTGGTAGAAACAGTAGCTGTAACGCGGCTGCAATAAAGCTTCAGGTTCCTATGGGATATCAGAAGCAGCACACAGAAGCAGAACTAATATGCTTATAAAAATATTTCCCGGGGGTTGGGGATTTAGCTCGGTGGTAGAGCGCTTGCCTAGGAAGCGCAAGGCCCTGGGTTCGGTCCCCAGCTCCGAAAAAAAAAAAAAAAAAAAAGAACCAAAAATATTTCCCAGTGGAGTTTAGGCTCACCAACTCTGGTCAGCTAGCAGCAGCAGACTGGAAATCCAACAAAGCCCAAACAGGAAACTTTTCTCTTTTCTGTATCCCTAGACAGTCTTAAATCACCACGCTGGCAACTGCTACACAGGTCTCCATTGTACAACAATCTGGCAATGTGGTTTGTACTTTCAAAAATGTCTGCGGGTGTTTTCTAAATATGGCCAGCAGGCAGCTGTAGCTGCAGTGTGGCGTGAACTATGTACCTTTGGCCAAAATAAGATTCCTGAGAGAACTGCAGCTGAGTGTGAATCTTGTTTTAGAAGTTCGAGGAGATCACATCAATTCTTGCTTCAAAGCACAAGATAGAGTGATGGCGCTCAGTGCTGACCAACGTATAAAAGTTAAGCTTTAACAGAAGTTCATCTACCTGAGCCTTCCAAGCACTGAGATTGGAGTCCCTCACCTCCATACCCATGTTAGCTTTTACAGATTTATTGACTATCAAACAGGAGGATTTTCTAATAATCTCGCTGATGATTTGGAACTGAATACATTCATATCAAAGACGACATGCTGGTTTCAATCTTCTGAAGTACATCAGGTTGGCCTTCTGACTCTTCTTGCCAGCACTAATAAGGATTCCACATGTATTTGACAAGAATGTGTGCTCTGTTGCTTGGGCCTGAGCTCAACACATGGCCATTAGATCAGGTTGGTGACTCATATTATTCCCTGTGTCTAAAGTCTCACTGGTATCTTTCCTGCTTGTTCCCTAGTTTCTGAGATACCTAAAATATCCTCCTGTTCATGGATTTATTTCTCAATATCCTGTTCTTTCCATTTCATTTTTATTTTATGTATTGTTTTGCCTTATGCAGCCCTCCTCTGATTCTCTGTTCTACAGAAAGTAAGGACTTAGACGATACCCACACCATCCTGAAAACCATGGGAAGCTTAGCAAGATTTCAAACATCTGGCAACTGTTTCTGATCATTATTTTACTAGAAAATAATGGCTGTTGAACAGGTTCCTGTTGAGCTTATTCGGTGTCAAGATCTAATGCTTTAGGGCAAGACCTAAAATAGGTAGTCCCGAAATATAGTGAATTCCTCAAAAGGAATAGACCACCGTTTTCATAAACAATACAAAATGAGAACACTAAAATCATTGTAACATCTCAAACTTAAGGGCATGGCCCACCTAACCTTGATGGTAGGAGACCTAGTTATCTAACAAGGAGAGGACAGAATCATTCGAATGTGAGAAAACATTCTGGAAGACAAATAAAAGGTATTTTTACCTGCCTAGGGTGGAATCGCACCTCCTCTCTTTTTAACTATATAGATTTAGGAAGAAAGTCTTTAATCTCTTTCTAAAAGACGTTCCTGGTTAATTCCTCAGTAGAGGGTAATTTTCTATATGAAGAGGGATCAACAGTTCACTATGGAACAACACAATAAGTACATTTTTACATTCTATGTGATTGGTTGCATTTATGTTTAATTGTGTATAGTGTTCATAGTGTAAACTATGGGTTTAATAACTCACATAAATTGTCAGTTTAAAGAACTGTGGTTCTGGGGAAGTGTGTTAGCAAGTTTTATATCAATTTGTGACAGGCTGACGTCACCTGAGAGGAGAGAACCTCAATTAAGAAAACACCAGGCATGCCTGTAAGGTATTTTCTTAGTTAGTGATTGATGGTGGAGGACCAAGCCTATTCTGGGTGGTGCCGCCTCTGGGCTGATGGTCCTGGATTCTATAAGAAATCAGGCTAAGCAAGCATGAATAGCAAGCCAGTAAGCAGCATTCCTCCATGGTCTCTGCATCAGTTCCTGCCTTCAACTTCCTGCTCTATGTGAGTTCCTGTTCTCACTGGTTTGGATGATGAACTTTGAAATGGAACCATAAGCAGACTAAACTCTCTTCTCCCCAAATTGCCTTGGTCATGTTTCATCACAGCAATAGAAACCGTCAATAAAACAAAAAGAAACTCAGTGATGAAGCACTTGCCTAGAATGTGTGTAGACCCTGAGTTCAGTCCCCAGCATAATACATAAATAATCTCGTCAACATTTAGATAGAACATTTGGCTTAACAGATATACCGATTGCCTGTTGATAGTTAACAAATTGTTCCCAAACCCAGGTAGCTTAAAAATCATAGTTGAGATGGAGCATTCTTTATGCTTCTCCCCTTCTCTTTCTCTTACACACACACACACACACACACACACACACACACACACACACTCAACACCTTCCACTAGAATGGTATATCTCTTCACTGGATGAACCCATATTCACACATCCTCACATCCAAATCCCTAATATTTGGATTTTTATAAATGGACAATGGTATGTATCTATCATGTCAAATTTATTTTACTGCACATACCTATCCCCTGCCCCTTGCTCACATGCACCTTCCCCTACCCCTTTGCAACTACAGGTCTCATTGCAGTCTCCATAGTTTGCCTTTTCCCAACTGTCCTGTCATCTGGAATCTGACCCTCATAACCCAGTCAAATGGGTCTCTTTCACTTAGCATGCATTTATGCGCTCTCTCTCTCTCTCTCTCTCTCTCTCTCTCTCTCTCTCTCTGTGTGTGTGTGTGTGTGTGTGTGTGTGTGTGTGTGTGTGTGTGTGTGTTTTACAGCTGTTTTGGTAGCTGGATAACACTCCAGTATCTCAACGTGCTACAGAATGGAAGAATATTTGTTGCTTCCAAATGTTGGCAAACTATGGTCATGTCATAGCCAGCTTTTGTAAATGATAGCCGTTACTATTGTGATATTCTGGGAACTGAAAGTAAGTCAGGTTCATCTGCAATGACACAGGACCTGAATGGTGTGAGGGAAGGATCTTGGGGAAGACACTTACATTTTCCCAGCATGAAGGATAAGACAAATGCAGCAGGCACCTTGACCTCATGGCAGCATCAGGACCATTAAAGAAGGCCCTTATAGACCCTCGGCCTGAAATGGTCTCATCTTAACAAATGTTCTTGACCCCACCCGTTGGGAAGGTCCCTAAAGAAACATAGACCATATAAACCATGCTACCAGTTTGTCTGTCTTCCTTTGCAAACAGTCTCTTCCTGATATATGTTCTTGAGATATGTTAATTCCACTCAGGATTTCAAAGAGGGACATCTCAAGTTGTGTCATTATTTCTGGTCCTCTCTGTGTGCAACAGGGGACACTGAATATGAATATGAATTAAGACGTCACATTTCATTTGTGTTATACTGTTTCCCTCTGCTGGGAAAAGAGTGGTGAAATTTGGCATTTTTGTTTTGGCTGATTTCCTAAACCCCTCATGTTGATCAAGCATTTGGTAGAGAAAATGTTTGTGTTGATTTGTTTTGTTTTCTTGCAGTGCTGGGGATAGAACCTTGTAGGAGCTGGGAGGGTGTTTTACCATCAAGCCACATCCCCATCCAAAAAAGAAGTTTGTAGAACACGATATACTACATGCTTCTATAAACTTCCCAGAGCTGAATTCCTGAACCGTCTGAAAAATGTATCCACATTTAGCATAGACTTTCTTCTTTCTGCCCCATCAGACTGTTATAACCACCCCAGTTATATTCTGCTGTTGGGTAACTAAGGCGATTTAGCCTAATATACAAGTTTGTGTGTTATAGAGGACAGTGGCAACACACCACCACCAGAGGGAGTAAAGAGCCACAGTAACAGCTGGTACTGCATGTGGATTGACTTGTGTGCGTTGGTTTATTTACTCATCTGTATATCACACTCTGTAGCTCAAGGTGGCTTTGAACTCATGACAATCATCCTTTCTCAGCACTGGGATTAGAGACACGAGTCACCACATCAGGCCAGTAAGTGGTGTTCAAGCTAGGCTCCATTATGCTGAAGAATACTGACTTCTGTTCCAACTCCTCTTAGCCTCTTTCTCCTAATAATCCAGAAGCTGACACAAGATAGAGCCAATACCTGTGAATCCTGCTGTAGAGAAGAGGTAAGGAGAGTGGAGAGGCATCTGTGACTGTGTTCCCAGAAGGGCTCTACAAAGGAATGCAGCTGATTCCAATTTCCACAGCAGGGGGTTCCTGTCTCCAAGCCTAAGGCACCCTTCAGGACTGGTCTCTGTTCTCAGACCCAGATCACTGGTTTAACAGTTCAATTGCCTTTTGAGTTTCCTGTCAAGCAATTAAATGACAACATACAGACCAGCAATAACCTTCAAAGGCCAACAGCAAGCCATAGGTAGAAAATGGTCAGGTTTAGAGCTAAGGGAACCCTTTCTTGAACAGTGTAAGGACTTATCTTCAACTACAGTGCCCTGTGAGTCTTGAGTCCTTTGCTCCCAGGGTTGTCCTACAAACAGCTACAATAAATGGTAAAACATTGCCTCCCCCACCCCAGCACCACACAGGGGCTTAGGGATTTGGTTTTTCATTACAGTATAGCCTGGTAAAGGGATGGTTCTCCTCTGCAGAATTAGTCAAATGCTGCAGGCAGAAATCACAGTCAAAAAACAGAAGGTGGAGTAACACACTGGTGCATTAACAGTGACTGTGTCCCTTTGACCACTGTGATTCCTTAGGTCCTGGCTGATACAACCTAATACAATTATCAAATGCCTGGGACTTCGTTTTCTGTTTTTGTTTTGTTTTGTGAGACAGTGTCTTACCTTATTGGCTTCAAATACACCATCCTCCTGCCTCAGCATCCTAAATGCTTGGAATTAAAGGCCTATAACTGAACACACAGTCCCTTCTCCCCCCCACTCCCCACCACTAGATTTCATCTAGAACATGTCTTCAGGCTGAATGGAAATATGAATTTCATTTGAACACTGATGGAGGCAAAAAGCCACCTAGGCCTAGTGGAGGAGAAGGGCAGGAGCAGAAGCAAATTGAAATCAAGAGGTCTTATATCCTGAGTGGGCTGGATAGACAGCTCTTAATTAAGAGCACTGACTGCTCTTCCAAAGGTCCTGAGTTCAATTCCCAGCAACCACGGTGGCTCACAGCCATCTGTAATGGGATCCGATGCCCTCTTCCGGTGTGTTTGACAGTGTACTCACATACAGAAAATAAATAAATTAATCTTTTTAAGGAAAGAAAGACAAAAAGAAGGAAGAAAGGAAGGAATGGAGAAAGAAAAGTGAGAAAAAGAAGAGAGAGAGAGAGAGAGAGAGAGAGAGAGAGAGAGAGAGAATATATGGAGGGCTAAAGGAAGGAACGAGTTACTAAGGCCCTGTACTTATTGTTCCAGAGCTTACTGCTCCCCCACCTGCCACACCCAAAATCTCTGGCTCCTCCAGCAGATTTCAGATTTGGAAAGTCTCTTGGTGCAGTCATGAACTCCTCATCCTTAGATCTTTTGCTGCTAATGCTGTCTCTCTTTCACAATACTTGGTTACGTGACTCCAGTTCACCATAAGGTTACATCCCTGACATTTTTATCAGTTCTGTTTCCTAGCTCCAGACCTGCTAAAGCCAACGCTGCTTACAGTGGGGCTCAGGAGACACACAGGCTAGCCTTGTAATTGCACTAAGAAGGTTCTAGGTCAAGATCTAGCTTAAATGCTTCAGCAAAGAGGGTAGAGTCCTAGTTCCTTGTCATTTCCCAGCTCTGAATCAAACCAGGTATATGGGGATTTGGTCAAACTTGTTCTTAAGCTACATCAAGACTAGAAATCGGCTTCACTGGAACAATCTATACAAGAAAAGACTGTCTGGAATGTCAGAAGCTACACAAATAAAGCAAATGAATGCTAATCAGTCAAGAATTGACTCGAGCCCCCTCAGTCTCTCACCAGTCTCATCCCTCTGTATCAGTGAGCCTCAGGTAACTCTAATGACACACTTCATAAGCTACTTGTAATGTTGAGACTTATTTTGACTGAAGGTTAAAGTCCACGATTAGATAGGCCGATTTGTTTAAGCCTTTGATGAGGGTCCCATTTCACGGTGGATATAAATGGTCAAATGAGTACAAGTGTTCCCATCTCAAGTTAGAAAGGAAGCAGAGAGGAGGAGTAAGGGTGCCACAATAACTCTGGGCATGTTTCCAAAATCTAAGAACATCCTAAGTCCTACCCCCTATGGATCCACAGCACGTCCACATTACCATGATGGGAAAGAAATCTTTAACATAAGGAACTTCGTGAAACACTCATCCAAACCATAGACGTCACCCACTACAGCCTATCTAGAGTTTTAAATGCAGTGCAAACAAGTCCTCTCCTTTGGTGCAGTACAATGTGACAGCCTTGACTCAGCAGCCATATGGTGTGAATGGCAAACAGGAGCCTCACTCCTATCCTATTGCCTGGTGCTGCTTCAGTCTCTGCCTGTGGCTTTCACTGGTCTCTGTTGTCACCAAGTCACCTACATACACACACAATCTCCAGGGGTCCAAGCCAAGACAATGGTAAGAATTGGAAAACAGCACAGAATGCATATTGTAATCTTCAGGCGGCATGGGAAATGTGAAGATGCTAGAGCATAGAAGAACCGGTTCTGTTCTTAATTCATTGTGAAGCAAAAATGTGTTATCGATAAGAAATTCACATAGAATAAATATCAAAAGTTTCAAGTCATCTCTACTTCCCATTAGAACATTATCAATAAAATAAAATAATAAAAGTTATTACCTTTCATTGCCATCCAGTTCATTGCAGTAAAACTATGTGCAATGAAATAGAATTGCAAGTGATTCATTAGGAAAGGTTGGTTGTTCTCCCACAACAAGACCTCTTCAAATATATAAAGAGACAGGCAGACAGAATATAACAATTCTTCTCAGGAAAGACATTCCACTTCCTCAAAAGGATTGGCTTCTGTCCCCATTGTCCATAATTGCCACTGGAAAAACCCACAGTGAGCCTTGTGGATGACCCAGGGTGTCCTGAGTCCTGGAATCTAAGTCTCCTGTTGAACTGAGACCTGATATAGAACACACAGGACCTGGAGAACAGAGGCAAATCCTGCCAGACTGGATGTGCACGGGCTGGAGGAGGGTCGTGAGCAGTTTGCATCAGAGTTTGAACAAAGAGCTCTGAACCCACACAGCCTGGGTTATAACTCTGCCTTTATAGCTTAGCAACAGGGAATCCTTCAATAATGTCTTTCTTCTAAATTTTCCCACCTTTGAAATGGTGCGTCTACCTCCTGGTGTTGTGAAAGAAACAAGATCAGACATAGGAAGTTTTCATTTTTACTGCCAGCCATAGAACTGGGGTTAGGCCTTTTGATTAGTGTTGGATTGGTTTTCTTGTGGTGGTGGTGGTGGTGGTGGTGGTGGTGGTGGTGGTGGTGGTGGTGGTGGTGGTGGTGGTGGTGATAGTTATTTTGTTTTGTTTTCCAAATGTCCACTGGAAAAAGTTTAGCCTAAACTTGTCCATCAGGAGGACTGCCATTGATAATGTATTTCAGCCTTAAGAATACAAATATCCAATTCTTCATTGATACTCAGTGTCCTAGTTTGCTGTCTGTGATAAACACTGTGAGTAAAAAGTGACTTGGAGAAGAAAAGGTTTATTTCATATGACAGCTTAAAGGCCATCGCTGAAGGAGGGCAAGGCTGGGACTCAAATCAGGACACAGACCTAGAGGCAGGAACTGAAGTGGAGGCCATGGAGGGGTGATACTTATGGGCTTGCTTTCATGGCTTGCTCAGTTTGCTTGCTTATACAGTCCAGGATGAGCTGCCAGGGACAGTACTGTGCACAGTGGCTGGGCCCTCCCATATCAAGCATGACTGAGAACAGGCTTTCTACAGGTCAATCTGAAAAGGCAACTTGTCAAGCAATAGGATGAAAAGGACTAGAAGTTCGACTTTGTTGGAGGAGGTGTGTGATTGGGGGCAGACTTTGACGTTTCTAAAGGCCAAGCCCCGTCCTATGGATCAGGATGTAGCTCTCAGCTACTGCTCCAATGACTGCCCATGCCACCATGCTCCCGTCATAGGTGCCACCATGCTCCCGTCATGATGCTCACCGACTACACCTCTAAAACTGTTAGCAAGCCCTCAACCAAATCCTCTCCTTTATAAAAGTTGCCTGGGCCATTGGGGTTACTATTGCTGTGCCAAAACACCGGAATCAAAGCAAGTTGGAGAGAAAAGAGTTTTTTATTTGGCTTACATTTCCATGTCTTTGTTGATCATTGAAGGAAGTAAGGACAGGAACTCAAATGAAGGAAGCAGAAGTTGATGCAGAGGCCACAGACCTCGCTGCTTACTGCCTTGTTCCCCATGGAACCCAGGACTGTCAGCCCAGGAGTGGCCCCACGCTGCCCGTGGGCTGAGTCCAACCACGTGAACCACTAATTAAGAAAATGCCCCCCAGGCTCATGTACAGCCCGATCTTATAGAGGCATTATCTCAGTGAGGTTCCCTCCTCTCTGATGACTCTAGCTTGTGTCAAGTTGACATAAAACTAGCCAGGGCAGTGTCTCTTCATGGCCATAGAACAGTGACTAAGATGAACGCGATGATGGTGGTGATTGCGGTGTATTGGCTTTGAACTGGCAGAATTCCCAAGCAGGCTGATGATGTCAGCTAGGCCCGAGGTCATGGCATGAGTGGTTTGCTTTTTCCTTCTTTGTTGGCTTTGCATTACAGATTTGGTTTCTCCTCAGGGTTTTTCCTCAAGGAAGCTCCAGACTCACAGCCACATGTGAAGCCACAAGAAGCCTCTTGTCATGGTTTCCTCCTGTATCTCAGGCAGGGATCCTGGAGGGACCTGAGCCTGTTGGTACTAGATTTAATCACTGGCCTATAACTGCAGCACTCAGGAGGCTGAGGTAGGAGGATTGGAAGCTCAAAGCTTACTTGGGCTATTTTGTAATTTCAAGCCAGCCTGGTCAATCTAGTGAGACCCCGTCTCAAAAGTAGAAAGAGAGAAGGAGCACAAATCGCCCAGGGTGCTCACCTAGCTCAAGACATTGGATTCACTGCCCAACACCAGCAAAAGGTAAATAAATAAAAACTACTAGGAAAATCTATGGCCTATTTTAGGAGTTTAGGAACCCAGAACAGAGCAAGAGAGAGAGGATGGCGCAAGCAGCCCCCTTTCTAGTCAGCCACAACTGGCTGTTGCTAGGCAACTGTGGGGCGGAGCATGCCTGGCTGTTCCCAGGTAGCTGTGGGGGTGGAGCTTAGAGAGAACACCAACACTGTGCCCCAGGGAAGTATTCCAAATGTAAGGGACTTGTGCATTCTAGTTCGTGTTGACCCAGGGTACTGCACCCCCAACCCCTACAGCTAAGTCGGTGTTGATTGTATCACTGTATTAATGTATTTAGTTCTGAACCAATCATTATTGGACAGGAATGGAATATTCTGACGGGCCAGAAAAGATCATATGCCCAACTGAATTTTGTTTGTTTTATCAACTTTACCTTCATTACTATTGTGTGAGCAAGCGTGTGTGGATGTGTGTGCATGCGCGTATGTGCACGTGAGTCTGAGTGTGCCCGCTACAGAGGGCATGCCAGTCAGAAGACAACTTCGCGGAGGCGGCTCCTGTTTTCTCTCGTTTCTTCTACGTGGCCTCCAGGTTTGTCAGGAAATCAAAGCAAGTGCTTTTAATTGTGGAGCCATCTCTCTGGTGTAGCTGATACACAGAGGGGAAGAGAACTGGAGACAGGGTGATTCTTCTAAAGGAAAAACAGGGGAAAGTTCCAGTGTAACAAGGAATGGACTTCAGCCATGGTTATCAACTCCCAAAACATGCCTGAGCACATATATCCTTAATTAATGTCCAGCATACTGAATGGCAGTAAAATACAACACCAGAAACCAAGGCAAGTCATAAAATCCAGGCCAGATCACCTGTGTTGTAATGTGGGCAAGAGGTCTATGTTCTAGGGAAGAGTAGATTTAGTCAGTTAATTGAAAGCACTTCCAGCCCAATAGTTGTAAACCAGGGTCAATACCTACAAAGGCAGAGTACTATAACATGAATCAACCCTCCCCTTCCCCTTACACCAGTCGGTCAGGACCTTGGAAATGCCAGGAGTTTAAATAATAGGGCCACCTTAGAAAGCCAAGAGGGACAAACAGAATGTTTTTGTGTGTCTTAAAGAGTTCATAGAAACAGCAGGTTCTCTTCAGATGACACACATACGGATTGCATTTATACACATGGAATCCAGGGCCGGGAGCAAGAGTGACTTATAGAAAACTGAGCGATCACCTTTCTAGGAGTGAGAATGTACCAAGAACCTGATGTCAGCCAAGCACTGAGGACTGAGAGGGGTCACTGTTAGAGGGACAAGCAGACTTGATCACAGTCAGAATTTGGTTTTGGTTGGATGGCAGTGAGCACAGCACTGGCACTGATGGTTAAATGTGTTATTATATTGTAAAGGTAAAAATCACAATGTAAAGTGATAGGTACCATACATTTCCTAAAATAAAGGTTAGCATCTTATTGTAAACCTGAATCTTCCTTACATATAAACTGCTACATTTTAAAGGTTGTTAGAATTTTGAAACATTTTCAAGTGTTTGGGGTTTTGGTTTATTATTATGATTATTATTATTGTTGTTGTTGTTATTATTTTAAAAAAAACTCCGCATCCAAAATCTGAACTACTTCTGGTCCCAAGACTTTTGCATGAGGGCCATTCAACCCATAATCTAAAAAAGCTCCCAGAATGAAGCAAGCCTCCTGAATACACTCAATACCAGATCCCCTCTTCACAAACCAGCGAGGATGACAGATGAAGTGTAGTGTGAATCTGAAATTTAGCAACTAGAATTCTTTTAGAAGAAGAAACTGTTTACTATGGATGAATCTTGACCCACATACTGGCTTCAGTCTGCACTCAGCAAGTCGTCATCCCCTTCGCATCCCACCCACCTCTTGTAGGTGACAGCAGTGGTACTGCAGGTGAAGCTAGAAGTAGTGATGGTCGTGTCCTGTCAGTGGTGGCAGCGTCAGCAGTGACAGTGTCATGGTGATAGTGTCAGTGATGGCGATGATAGTGTCGTGGTGATAGTGTCAGTGATGATAGTGCCATGGTGATAGTGTCAGTGATGGTAATATCAGTGGTGGTAGTGTCAGCGATGATAGTGTTAGTGGTGATGGTGTCAGTGGTGACAGTGTCTATGATGATAGTGTCTGTGGTGGTAATGTCAGTGATGGTAATATCAATGGTGATAGTGTCAGTGGTGGTAGTGTCAGTGGTGACAATGTCAGTAGAGGTGGTGAAAACGAACAGTAGTAGAGCACTTTCAATATGTGAGGTACTGTTTTGTTTTGTTGTTGTTGTTTTGTTTGTTTTTATTGTTGTTTTACTCAAATGCCTTATGTGCTTTATGTGTTACAGCTACAATCAATTCTGTTCAACAGAAGTGAGTAGCCCTATCTTACTGTGATGGGTGCCATCACAGCCACTCAGATGTTCCTCATCCATAAGCTTTATAATCACCGGAGCTGTGGACACAACAGAAGAGACCTCAGTCGTCACACGTTCAGCAGCAAGCTGGTTGCTGCATCTAATGACTGTTAGCATTCTGATTTTCATATTCATGAGCAAACATCACGGAAGAAAACACAGAGCAAAGGTGATTGAAGTACGTTCTGACAGCATCTTCCGTTAAGCCACAGAGCCTTGCACAAATGCATATCTGGGAACAGAGACACATGTCAGTCACCCACCCATGCATGAGCAAAGGGTGAGTGGCAAAGGACAGGGTCCTTAATACTGGTTGCAGATTCAAACCCTAGTCAGCTAAGCTACTTACTAGCTGTATTAGCTAGAATAGTGGTCCCTTTGGAGTTCATTTGGGGTCGGTCATTCTTTGGGGATGACCAACCTTTTCACAAGGGTTGCCTCTGACCACTGGAAAGCACAGATATTTATATTGCAATTCATAACAGCATCAAAATGTCAGTTATGAACTAGCAATAAAATAATTTTATGGTTGGGGGTCACCACAACATGGGGACCTGTATTATAGGATGGACACATTAGGAAGGTTAAGAACCACTGAGCTAGAAGATGTGTTATCTTCCAGGAGCCAGTTCTTCTTCTGTAAAAGAGCATGATGCTGTATAAGTCCTGGTGGGGGAGGATGGCAAAGACCATGGAGCACCTCCATGTTGGCAAACAGAGAACATTTTCTTATGACAGCATCGTGCTCAGAGTAGAAGAGTCTGAATTCAGAGATAACCAACATGTGAGAAGTGTCTGAAAGGGGACAGAACTTAAAAGAAAACAGGAAAGGATCAAAACCCATTTTATCTCTGTAAGAACTAATCTTGACTACCCAAGATGCCTTGCTTCCTCTGTTCTGGAACAAATAATTTTATCGTCTATGAGAATTTGGATCAGATTTCCCCTGGGTTCACTCTCATTTGTACACAGGAGATTTTAGAGTAGCAGCAGCCAGCTACTGCTTAGGGAGGACGGAGCAGGCCAACCTAGGCATTCACCTCTATCCTTACCCAGATGCTCTCAGAAATGCCATTTGGTGGGGGGGGGTGATGTCTATGGGTCCCCAGATTCCAAGAAATATGATGACATCATGCTTGTCCCATCTCGACAGTCACCTGGACAACCTAGAAGCTGCCTTGCTGTTAGGTCATCCTTCACAGAGCAGTTCAGGTACGCACCATCAACATGTTATCACCTCCAAATACTATTTGGCTAATGAGGTGTCTCGGACCTCAGGACTGTGGATGATTTCACAGTTGACATCATCATGATTGTTGATATCCTCATGGAATTTGCTGCATGAAGTTGACAGTCATCGTGCCTGGAGGTAACTCAGGAATGTCTGAGGAACCTCATGATTAAAAGAAACCCATTACAAAAGAGTACGTGCTGAATGACTATATTTATAGCAAGTCAAAAACCAAGCAAAACTAATCTCCAGTTCTATAAGAAATAAATTGGTTACCCCGAGTACGTGTGGTACAGAGGGTTCAGCTGTCCTGGGGTGGTGTTGGTTGGTTAGTACGCCTTTCAGTTCTGTAGATCTGTACTTCTCAATATGCCTGTTATACTTTAGTATGTTTATAAGAGGAGAGACGATAAAGAGAGGAAGGGAAGGAGGGAGATAAGGAGAACAAGAGAGGAAACAGAAAGGCTGGAAAGACGGCTCAGCAGTTAAGAACACTGGCTGCTTTTTCATTGGACCCAGGTTCTAGTCCCAGCAGCTACATGGTTGCTCACAACTGTCTGTAACTTCAGTTCCAGGGCATCCAATACCCTCTTCTGATCTCTCCAGGTACCCAGGCATGCAGGTGGTGCACAGTCATACATGTAGGCCAAACACCCATAAACATAAAATAATACTTTTTCTTTTAATAAAAAGAAAAGAAATAGAATAGTTTTTTTAAAGGAAACACACGAAAATTGAAAGCAATATCTATAAAGAAAGAAAACAGGCCAATAAGTAGTACCCGAGAGGATGTGTAGTAGCATAATTTAAAGTCACTGGGGAGAGGTGCAGTTGACAAAGCACTTGCTGTACGAGCCTGGAGACCCGAGCTCTGATCCTCAGGACCCATGTGAAAAGGCCTGGTGTAGGGTCCTGCATCTCTCTTCCTAGCACTGGAGAGAAAAGTATCTTTAGGTCTGTCTAGGTTCAACTAGTTCTGTCCATATCCGCAAATGCTGTTCCCTCAAACAGGGCCGGAAACCCAGAGCTCCTCTCCATTTGGGTCTAATGCTTAGGGCTGAGAACATCCTGCTTACTATGCAAGGGCATCTACAGAGAGTACTTGCCCTTGGTAAGGAAGGAACAAATGCCCTGTGCTTCTAAGACGTCCAGCCTCATCTGTCTTTCTCCTTGAGCGTGTGATAGTCTGCATGAGGAGTATCACATCAACTCAGAGCTGGCTTCCAAGAACTGGAGCCTTCATTGTGTGCAGGGAGATTTTCTTGTCTATTACGAAAAGTAAGCTGAGGACTTGGAGGTACACTATCTAGGGAACCCCTCTTGTGTTGAAATTGATTACTGAAAGACTTAGTTTGTTTTACATTCCAAATTCAGTTCACAATGACAGCAGCCAGGAAGTCACAAGATGGTGACTTTCATGGACCTGGAGTGAAGTTTCAGCATTAAGAACACTCACATAGAGAGCACTGTTCTTACACAGTTTGGTCCCAGAACCTGCACAGTAGCTTATAACCATCTCTAACCACACACACACAACATACAGTAGATTTTTAAAAATGGTGATTTTTCCCTTCCCTTAAGCTGAAGGAAGTGGTGAGCCATGTCTTGTTTCCTTTAAAAGCCTGGGGTTGAGGAGGGAAGTATGACAAAGGCCACCTGTAAGACATTAGAGAGATGTCTTTCTTGGCCTGCTGTGGAAAACTAAGTCGACTGGGGTTTATAAGCAATGTATATCTTTACATTGTCATTCTCAGATGAGAGGGCATGATTAAGAGATAGATCGAAGTTCGTATATGTCCTTGTGTGGTATGTTTGTGCCTGTGACATGCGTGTCTGTCTGCCTGTCTGTCTGTGTGTGTCCCTTATTTCTTCACTTATTTTTTGAGACATGTTCTTTCACTATATTAGAGCTTAGATTTGGTTAGGTAGCTGGTCAGACAGCAGAGGAATCCTCCTGTCTCCACTTTCCCATTCCCCATACTCTCTCTCTCTATTTTTTAAAATATATCTTTATTTACTTATTTATTTTATGAGTACACTGTATCTGTCTTCAGACACACCAGCAGAAGACATCAGATCCCATTACAGATGGTTGTAAGCTACCATGTGGTTGCTTGGAATTGAATTCAGGACCTCTGGAAGAGCAGTCAGTGCTTTTTTTTTTTTTTTTTTTAGATTTATTTATTATTGCTTACATGTACACCTGCAGGCCAGAAGAGGGCACCAGATCCCATTACAGATGGTTGTGAGCCATCATTTGGTTGCTGGGAATTGAACTCAGAACCTCTGGAAGAGCAGTCAGTGCTCTTAACCTCTGAGCCATCTCTCCAGCCCGCCCATACTCTTTTTATTTGTTTGTTTGTTTGATAAGGGTGCCAAAGATCTGAACTTGGTCCTCATGCTTGCATGATAAGTTCTCTATCAACTAAACCATCTTTCCAGTTCCATATTTTAAAAATAAGTTAAACCACATCTTTTTATAATTATGAAAAATAAAAATTTCTTTCCTGAGTCAGGAAATATGTTGTGATTTGTCTATAAGGGATCTGGAACAGCTCTCTAGATGGAACTCAGGGTGAAGAAGGGCCCTGTCTTTTCTAGCCACTGGGGCTGAATCTCAGTGACAGTCTAACTCCCACCTTGGGCTCAATGCTCAGGGGTCTGTCCTAAGTTTGCTCTCTAATCCTCTGCTGATAAGAGAACAGGACATTTTGTTAGTGCTTTTCCTCAGGACAGTGCTAGTGATGTGTGGGCAAATGCTGGGGAAAATTCATCGACTCCTGGGTCAATGGCAAAATAGTCCACAAATATGGCTGCAAGAGAAGCAACTCTCTTCAGATCCATGCTGATGTACACTCCTGGGTCTCCACCCCAGGGCTTAGGGGGCACATGATCACAGGCTGTCAACTCAGAATTTGTCTAGCTTCATGAGGTGTGAAGAAGTCTACTCTTCAAGTTAATGATGTGAAACAGAAGGTTTTAAAGTAGGTATCACATTATCCAGTACTCAGGAAGGGAGTGGATGACGGGAAGGTTGTGAGTACTATGTCAGCCTGGGCTGTAACTGAGATCCTTTTTCCAAAAACCAAGTCAAACAAGTTCCCCTTTGTTGCTATCACCCAGATATTTGTGAAACTTTAAATATGAGTTAAACGTTAACTCTTGCTGAAACTGTTCCTTGTTTCCAAATTCATTCTTTCACTTACCAGAGTTTGTAATCCACATCTTGTCATGGACTCATCTGTAACTACTTTTGGTTTGAATAAAAACAAAAGACCCATATGCGTGTTATGCTTCTTCCATGTGTACTGTCCCTCATACAGGCGTGAACGTACACAGGCAAGCATGCTCATCCACATACACAGACGCTCACATACATTTGATATTTTAAAGGAATCTGCCACTGCTTTGAGTCTATTGCTTTAAAACTGTCAGTTTTAACCCCAAACTGGTAGGAAAATCTTCACATCAGGAAGTATGTCCTCAGCATTCTGGGAAGCCAAAGTTAGAACTAGATTAACTGATGGCTGTGCATCGGTCAGTAAACTCTAGGAATAGCACCCAGGTGTTCTTGCATAGTCCATAGTTAAATTAATCTGTCAGGCACGGCTGGGGACTCACCTTTCACATGGACAAGGATGTAACTAAGAACAGGTTAGTCTACCATTATTTCTTCTATTTGTTTCCAGTTGAAAACATTTCCCCCAGGAACTCTAGTTCCCCAAAGTGTTGGTGTCTTTACTGGAGCCAGGAGAGAAAAGAAAAATAATGACATAGTACTGTCTTTGTAAAGACAACTTCAAAGAACTACTCATTCTAGAGTTCATGCTCTGACATAGTTCCTCCAGGTTGCACGTGTGTGCACATTCCAAAGAAAACACAGACCCTCACCACACTCCAGAAGATCATATCTATGCTTTGGAGTACCTTGCTTGACCAAAATTTGTTCATGTACCCAGGAACCAGAAACCTTGCCAAACAGTTTGTGCTGACGATGTCGTTGGTACTGGATATCTATTATAAAACTCACCCGGGGGCTCCCGAGTCAGTTTGTGCTCTTTTGCTATTGGAGGAGCTGGAGTCTCAGGGATAAGAATCAGCCGAGTGGAAGCTGCATGCCTCAGTGAACACCATGGATCCCATGAGTCAGAGGAACTTTCTTGGTGGTTCGTAATATTTTGCATATGCTGTCTCACATTGCGTCTGGAAAAATTAAGTGGTCTGTAAAATTCTACTGGAGGAGGCCCCCTGGAAACATTCAAATTGGTCTCTTTTTCCTCTGCTGACTGTATCCTTGGGGTGTAATGAACCATTACTCTGAGTATAACTCTTTCCTGGAGTCCCTCAACCTCTCCTAGAGAACCATCAACCCCAAGGGTACAATTGAGGACTCTCAGAAGAGTCTTGGTGTACTGTACTTTGACAGATACAGGGAGGAGAAGTGATGTTGGGTCTTAGTGTGAGGTATTCAAAGACCTGCAAACTTCTGCTTTTGGGTTTGTGGTACTCTAAGGAGACGGAGGTAGAAAGTGCTGGAGGAGATCAAGAGGTCCAGTCACCCCAGAGTCCCAGGCTAATCTTCTGTCTCATTATAGTCATATTGAGCCATGAGGGAAGAGAAATGCCAAAAGTACAGGGTATGTAGCATGTACTCAGCATGAACATGCATGAGGTCCTGAGGTCAATTCCCAGTCCCAAATCTAAACAGGGGACGGTCTGGTTGAGCCTACGTAACTCTAGGAATCATGAGAGACAGCTAAATGTTTTTGGTTAAACACACACACACACACACACACACACACACACACACACACACACACACACAAACACACGATCTATTGCCTGAGATATAGCAATAAGTGACTAATGCCGGCAGAAATGATCAAGCAATTTACAGAAATGTAGAATGTAATGGTTAAGAGGTCATTCTCAAATAACAACCAGGCAGGATTTTTCACAACTCAACTGAAAACAATTTTCCTAAATTGAAAGCAAAAGCCAATTTTTAAAGGGGGGCCCTGAATTGGATGGGGTTCTCTGGATCTGTTGAAGCCTGTAGCTGAATTCCCTTTAGGTTCAGGCTTATTCGCACTGCTTCTTGGGAAATGGCAGGAGGCCAACAGCTCTACAGCTCCCACAAAGGAACAGTTCTCTGCTCTCAGAGCCCTCTGTGTTTGATTTTATCTTCCAAATGAAAATATGAAATAGTTGAGTCTATACGAGCTCTAGAGGCATAGGGAGAAAGCTCCCTGGCACGCCAGGAGCAGGAAATGTTTGCTGTTGGCCTCAGCGTATGCGCTCTGTTCCCTGACAGGTTCTACCTGGTCGCCCTCCAGTGCCTTCCCGGGAGGAAGAGATGCCGAAGTCCTGACACACTCTTTGAAAACACCATGGCTGTGTCTACCCTTGAGTTTCAGGGTCTGTTCTTCAGCAAATGTTTTAGCGAGGTAAAGGTGTCACTGCCTGGTTGTGAAAGTGGGGTCCCCGGTTAGGTAAATGCAGTGAGGCAGTGATTTCTACCCAGGGATCTGAGAGAATTTATCCTTCAGAAAACAAGTGGTCTTAGAAGACAGCAGCAGGCAAGGAGGCTGCCCTTCAGCATAGAGAAGTGGCAGTGCCGACTGAGTGGATAAAAAGCCTGTTTCTAGATAATCAGAGTAGCACGTCTTGTAAACTATCAATTATCCCTGTGATGTGACAATAAAGACATTTCCCCCTTACTTCCCTGCCTCACGTTCAGGTGCCACAGGCTTAGATGACTTAGCTGTCATCGGCAGACCTAGCTGTCCGAAAGCTTTTAAATGGAAGAGTCAAAGTCCAGAGAAATTTATTGTCTTAGTTGTCTTTGTGAATCAAAACACCTAAAAAATCAGATATTAAACTAAAAAAAATTGTTCGTGTGCACGTATTTTCTGGGGGTCAGAGAACAACTTGTGAGAGTCAGTTCCTCCTTTTATCATGTAGCTTCCAGGGTCCAAACACAGGCCTTCAGGCTTGGCTACAAGTGCATTTAGCTCAGTGGTTCTCAATTTTGCATCGTGACCCCCTTGGGGGGGGTCACATATCAGGTATCCTGCATATCAGATATTTACAATTCATAACAGTAGCAAAATTTCGGTTATGGAGTAGCAACGAAAATAATTTTATGGCTGGGGGTCACCACAATATGAGGAACTGTGTCAAAGGGTCAAGCATTAGGAAGGGTGAGAACCACTGATTTAGCTGCTAAGCCATCTCGCTGGCCCCAATTCAAGTATTTTCCCCTTGTGTTAACATTGGACTGCGAGTGCCTGATCAGTCATTTTATTTTCCCAAGTCAAAACCAGAATTATGTAGCAGAGAGTAGAGAGGGCAGAATTCTGTTACCCAGGAAGGACGAGGGGTGACTCACTGGCTGCCTGATCGTACAAAGATCGCGTGGAACTTTGGTGAAAACAGAGTTGGGTTCTCTGCATGTGCAGAGAATTTTCCAAAGCACAGACGCTTTCCTCCGCAGCTGGGACTGCTGCCTGGCATGTCCACCTCCTCTCCATGCTCTGCAGAGAGCATGTAGCAGTGACATAGCCCATGACCTGGACTTCAAGGCTCACACTGAGTGAACGAATGCTTCTTAGGCAAGACAGAGAAGAGTCTTACACACAGTGTTTCTCTTTCAAGAGTTTCCCTGAGGTAAAAAGGTCCCCTTGGTTCTGGGCCATACATAAGTGTCCCCAAGGACACCAGAGTAAAAGAGACATAGCTGTTCAACACTTGGTGGAGATGGTAATGTGTAATTAATTATAAGCATAGATTTTCCTATTGTACCGTGTCAGAAGCAAAAGCTGACTCATTTTTTTCTGATTACTGTTTCAGTGTTTTCATTAGGGGGTTGTATAAAGGTTTCTTTTCTTTTTCTTCTTTTCAAGCAGAGCCTCACAGTGCAGGCAGGCCATGAACCATGAATTCACTATGTGTTTGAACTCCTGCTATTACTGCCTCTAGTTCCCAAAGTCCTGAGACTTCCCACCTTAGCGCATGGGCTTCTTTTTGTTGTTGTTGTTGTTGTTAAGATTTATTTTTAAATGGATGTGCATATGCTTATGTGGGTGTATATACACGAATACTGGTGCCAGTGAAGGCCAGAGGCGTTTCTTTCCTCTGGAGCTGGAATCACAGGCCACTGTGAGCTGAGGGCTGAACTCTGGTTCTCTGTAAAAGCAGTATATACTCTCAAACCATGAGTCATCTCTCCAGTCCCTACGTTTGATATATGATCTTTATAAAGAGAGCTTTGTACTTGTTCCTTGAATTACAGAAAATGAAACTGCGTCAGAGCTAAGATAAAATTTTATCTGTCAAATAAGAGTTCTAAAACTGCCTTGGATTTAAGTTATTTAGAGGTTTCTGCTCAGGTGTGTAATTTATCAATGATAAGTTCGACTAATTCAGAAAATGCATGTGTGGAGGTTCAAGCCTGACAACAGTATTTAAACACTATTATTCCTGCCAACGTGCTGTTCCATTAGAATATTTTAATTTTCTGGCGACTGGATAAGCCTTAACTTCCCCTACAAATATGTCAGCCCTACAAATATGTCAGCCCTACAAATATGTCAGCCCTACAAATATGTCAGCCCTACAAATATGTCAGCCCTACAAATATGTCAGCCCTACAAATATGTCAGCCCTACAAATATGTCAGCCCTACAAATATGTCAGCCCTACAAATATGTCAGCCCTACAAATATGTCAGCCCTACAAATATGTCAGCCCTACAAATATGTCAGCCCTACAAATATGTCAGCCCTACAAATATTTCCCCTACAAATATTTCAGACTGTGCTGACCTTTCATTTATCTGTTTTTCAAGGTGGGTTTGTTCAATTATAACTTAGCTCATAGATAACCCATCAAACATCTCTAGGGGCATTTAAAACTCTTGGTGGAAACAAACAAACAAACAAACAAAAAAAAACCCAACCTGTGAAGTTCAAGCAATAACAAGTATCATCTTAACCATGGGGTGGGGTGGGTGAGCTCAGGAACCTATCAGAAGATTAAGCTTTGTAGGTTTTCGTTTGACACGTGTATTAACAGAGTGGGGTGGGGAGCTTTCCAGAGAAATCACGAATGAGACCCTGCAACAGGGACATTTCTATGCCATTAAGGTTTCTCATAAGTGCTTTTCTTTGTCACAAACTGAGTTGTACACACAAGCCTAACAATCAGAAAAACACGAGTATGTTCTTAATCGTACTTGTCTAAAACAGTTTTCTACCTCCAAACCTGGAAATAAAGTTGACACTTTGAACGGATGCCATACTTCTCCTTGGCACACAATGGGGGACTGCCTTGGTGAGGGCAGAGTGCTATGCCTCCTCCAAAGGCTGTCTGGGGAGGGGCGCCTCCCCTCATGAGCCCCAACTTAATTGTGAGCACCTTGAGTCGAGGCACAAGAGACAGAAATCTGAGCCACACCATGCCTTCAAATTAGAACCCATGCTGTAACATTGAAAATGCCTTTGTATAATATTAGACCCAGATCTTTGAGAATAGGTCAGACCTGCAGTGATTTAAATTTGGTCTAAAAAGGGCATTACTTGAAAGTTTTTTTCTGAGGCATAAAAACCTCTTCTCTGAGACAATACACTTATTATTGCTTTTAGAGATGCTACATTTAAATACAGGCGAGGGTACACTGAACTGATAGCATAACTGTGATCCTTAACTGTGACCTTAAGAAAAACTGTATTTCCCTTGCCTCTGTTTCCTCATTTGCAAAGTAATGAAGATTTTTGAGGGGCTATTGTGTGAGTATGACTGGCATATGAAAGCCATATTATAAATGTTAATTGCCAATATGGATTATCATTTACTTATTATATAGCTCATACTTTTTTCAGAAAAACCACCAGCGTATTCCTAACACATTTCGTTTGAAAATGAAATCTAAAAAGACATCATTTAGAAGAAAAAGGCTAAGAACACATACAGTAGTACACATGTATAATGCTAGCACTTGGGAAGCTGAGGCAGGAATGTCATGATTTTGAGGCCAGGCTGGTTTACAAAATCAGACTTTGTGGGAAAGAGGGAGGGGGGAGAGAGGTGAGGGGGAGGGGGAGGGGGGAGAGAGGAGAGAGGTGAGGGGGAGGGGGAGAGAGGAGAGAGGTGAGGAGGAGAGAGGAGAGAGGTGAGGGGGAGGGGGAGAGAGGAGAGAGGTGAGGGGGAGAGAGGAGAGAGGTGAGGGGGAGGGGGAGGGGGAGGGGGGAGAGGTGAGGGGGAGGGGGGAGAGAGGAGAGAGGTGAGGGGGAGGGGGAGGGGGGAGAGAGAAAACGACGACATATAAGATCTCAAAAAGCATTAGCTTGGCTCAGAATTATCTACCCTAAGCTTGTTCAAATTCTTTCCAGTTCCAGCCCTTCCTGCCAAAAGCCTGCTACTCATACAAAGAGGGAACCTACATGCATCAGGAAATACCTTGCTAATCATGACATTTTAACTGACCTGGAAATGCATATTTTTCAAACAAAAGACTAACAAGATAATGGTTTTCAGAAGATTCCTAAAAATGGCAGCACACTCCCTGCTTCAGTATACAGTTAAGTCTTCCATGTTGGTGGGCTCTGTGTAAGTTAAAAAAATATTAAAAAATAATGTGTTTGGGGGCTGGAGAGATGGCTCAGTGGTTAGAGCACTGACTGCTCTTCCAGAGGTCCTGAGTTCAATTCCCAGCAACCACACGGTGGCTCACAACCATCTGTAATGGGATCTGTTGCCTTTTTCTGGTGCATCTGAAGATACAGTGTGCTCATTGAACTAAAATTAATAAATCTTTTTAAAAATGTGTTGTAGCGGCTAGCAACACAGCTCAGCAAGTAAGGGTCCTGCTGCCACAGCTACCTGACCATGACTTCTCATTCCCAGAACCCACTTGGTGGGAAGAGAGAATCAACTCCTCCAAGTTGTTGTCTTACTTCCACGGGCAATGCTCACACACATATGCACAAATAGGTAAATATTTTAAAAATTTACATTGAACACTACACAATTTTTTCTTGTGGTTATTCCATAAACAAAACAACCCTTTCCCCCAAATCAGCAATCGCATTGTACTCTATGTGTTATAAGTTACAAGTCTTGAGACTTACAAATATAGGAAGATACACAGGCAGGCTAGATACAAATACTGCATGCCATTTCCTATAAGCAGTGTTTGACATCTACAGGGTGTTCTAGAACTAACTTTCCACAGATTCTTCTTTTTTTATGCCTTCCTGGGTATGTTGGTTAGTTTTATATCAATTTGACACAAGCTACAGTCATCAGAGATTAGGGAGTGCCTCAATTGAGAAAATGCCTCCATAAGATTGGGCTATAGGTAAGCCTGTAGGGCTCTTTCATAATTAGTGATTCATGGAGTAGAACTCAAGACCGCTGTGGATGGGGCCACCCCTGGGCTGGTGGTCCTAGATTCCACAAGAAAGCAGGCTGAGCAAACCACGGGGAGCAAGCCAGTCAGAAGCATTCCTCCATGGCCTCTTTATTAGCTCCTGCCTCCAGGTTCCTAGCCTGTTTGAGTTACTACCCTTACTGCTTTTGATGATGAACTTTTATATGGAAATGTAAGAATAAACCCTTTCCTTTTCAACTTGGTTTTTGGTCATGGTGTTTTATCACGGCAATAATAACCCTAACTAGGACACTGGCATATGAAACTAAGGGATGCTACCACTGTCTGCATGTACATTGTGTTGCAATGCAGGCCCATTAGTATGACTCAAATGTGTGCAGACGTCTCTAAATTTCCCCCAAGGTCTTCAGATTTATTGGGTCATATCCTGAGGTAAAAATTCTTGAGATGCTTCACTATCTGTGCTTTTGCTGTATGTTTTTCTCTGGTAGAGCAGAGAGTGAGTCAGATCAGTGGCTCCCATGAGCTCACACTCTTAGCTTCCCTGATGTTGGTTCAGGAAGGCTGCTGTGCTCGTTTATGAGCCGTTTAGCAGCTATGAAGTCCAATAATCAGCAATGCAGCCATTACTTTAGTGTAATAACCTCTAGGAACCATCCAGAGGCTCCAGGAGGGAAGAATTATATATACTTCCAGCTCAAATCAGGATTTGACATCACACAAGCATTGCTGTTTATCTTTACTGAAAAAGCTGGGTCTCAAAGAAACCTGACCACTTCCTTCCAATCTGTGATGGGTCAAAGCAGGTCTTAACTTCCGGATTTTCACCCATGGGATCGTTGCTGGTGGATCTTTATTTCACTGTCAATATTCTTGAGGTAGACAAACGATAGGCTCGGTGGCAATGACAATATTTAGTGTCAGTGGCTGGGTCTGTTGCTTCCCAGATGGCTTCTAGTTCTTTTACACAATAAGCAAGGGTTTACTTCATTATCTACACACCAGAAATTATACAGACATGGCACACCAAGTGCTGAAGACAGATATGGACACCAGTCCATTCCTCAAAATAGCAAATAACACAATCGAAATCCCAGGCATTAAATAAAAAATGGCGTCTTTTATTCATCAATCCCCATTCACACTGAAATTCATGCATCTTTCTTACATTACTTCGCAACATCCTTGCTATCCTTTCCCCCCTAAGTCAACCTGATGAGTTCATCTTTAAACTCAAGAAGTTTTTCTTTTTATTTCTGAAATGCTACTTACATGTTGTTGTCTCAATATCAAAGCCAATCTAGGAATTTATTCTTCCTACGGGTGAAATGGATGTTAATACGGGAACATGTGAGCACCTGTTCAAGATGACATCAAAGTTAGGCCCTAAGCAAGTATTTCAAGGCAATGCCATGCCACTGGTTTTGAGACTCTAAGTCTCACTGATGGTACTAAAAAGTAGGACTCAGCTTCAAAAGCTGCGGTGGACGTTACTCACGATGTTAAGATTGCTCATTTCCACGGTCATGACTTCAGATGCAGGTCTCTGCTTTCCTGAGCATTCGGTTTGACTGCCTCAGATTTAATTCCCTTTTGTTTTTCTTTTTTTCGGAGCTGGGGACCGAACCCAGGGCCTTGAGCGCTCTACCACTGAGCTAAATCCCCAACCCCTCAGATTTAATTCCTAAAGGTCAATGACAACCTGTAACTAAAGAAGCAAAATTGTTTCCAAAGGATCGATGACAGCAAAAGAGAGGTTCTTGGCATTTTAAGAGAGATACGCAGACATAGCAAAGGATAAAGGTGAGTCAAGATACACAGCTTTAATACATATTAGAAATATCCAATGTGCCACCAATACGATTCCCCTAAAACACAGCAAGTGCCAGCGCTTGGGGCCACACTCATCTGTCTTTGTATCACTAGACATCTGAATGACCAACCATCCATTTTTCCCACATCCTGCCATTCATTAAGGTATTTTCAGCCAGATTTTTTAGCAATATGCTTTTTTTCTTTCTTTCAAATACAACAAGCCACACAGGAGTATGAATGTCCAACAACAACAGGCTGTATGGGGCCAAGCCTTTCTGAAAAACATGCGATCTCTAAAAGATTCTCTGTCTTCCCTTTATGAGTCAGCAGTGCTCCACGTCACAAAAATCGCTGCTGGTCACGGTCTTCTCTCACAAGCTCATATGTTCTCTTCATCCAACATTTTGTTGATGCCGTCACAAAGTTTCTGTAAGTGAGGTTTAAATTTTCCAAAGGGATTATACAAGGCAGCCAAAAAATCACAATCTGAAAAATGATCAAAGACGTTATTAACCCGTCCGTGAGACTTGGCGGTAAGGTGGCGCTGAATGATGTCGTGCAGGAGCTCTCGGCACTCGTTCAGCAGCCTGGACAGCACGTTGCGGTCAAAGGTGTACTCTACCTGGTGAAAGCTCACCACCGTCATGGCCAGCTGGTGCACCTTTCTCTTGAACTTCTCCATCAAGGCCAGCTCGTCTTGGTTGAACTGATTGTTCCTGTGGAGAACGGCCAGCTTGATGACCGTCTTGATGAGGTTCTTGATGACCTTCTCTGCCTCCTTCTTGTTCTGGGTGTACTCCTTGGTCACCCTGTACAGCTCATCCAGGACCTCGCTGCTGGTGTCATCGATCAGGGTGGTGGCGATGGATTTGGATACCATTTTACCCAGGATCTTCTTTTGTGCCTGAACGGCCAGGTTTTTGGAATTAAAGACATCTGTAGCCACTAGAGAATAAAACAACAGGGTAGAAAGAACAAAAGATCAGTTAACAGCAAGTAAAACAAAACCAGACAAACCTCCAAGTATTAGGAGTACTTCCCCTCATTCCTTCACTATTTACAGTTTGTTTCCCAATTACTGATATACTGTTCATATAGCCATTAAAGTTGATACCTTCCTTGAAAATAACCTTTGATTTGAAAATATTATGTTTCGGTAGTTGGGGCGATAGCTCGGAGGTTAAGAGCACTTGCTGCTCTGTAGAGGACCTTTAGAACCCAGTGCCCATGATGGCAGGCTCACAACTGTCTGTAACTCCAGCTCTATGGCGAGCTGACATCCTCTTCTGAGTACTTGCATACATGTAGCATGTGCTCACACAGATGTATGCATAGTCATATAAAAAATAAATCTAAAGATGAAATACTATGTCTCACGAGGCGGCAAAATTTTATGCCTTTTTTATTTAGCTTAATTATATGAATATTTAAAAGTTTAAGTCAACTCTATACCTATCTTCTAGGCAGTTGCAAACTACACAACTTAAACTCACTTGAATGAAAGTAGGATAGGTAACAAGGCTACAATACAGAGTACAATAGCATATTTACTCCAGCGAACCCCAAGGACAGCCCTGTCTTGTGAACCAGCTACAGAAAGCCTAAGTGCCTAAGCCTTCGGTCATCGCTCTCCCAGCCATCCCACCCACTTTGAATTTCACTCTCAGATGTCAACTTCTGAAAGGTTATACTCCAGAGAGACCTCACTGTCAGCTGCTGTTCCTGGTCCACTCTTGCTTTTAAGTTTCGAGGAAATAAGTTTAAAGTGAGCCAATGACACACGCTACATGCAAAATAGCCTCTGGAAAAGCTGGCCCCCAGAGTCGACTTCTGGAATGCTCGTGACTTAATTTGGCAGATGTTCAACGCACACAGAAGAATTGCATAAATTACAGATTAATGACATACAAAATGCTTCTAGCTTAGAGCCCCAGTGCAAACTCTCAACAAACCAACATCAGCTCCGCTCTCTCAGGATTACCCCTTCTATGTGCTGGCTGCAATATGACTGCTTGTCTAGGACTCCCCTTTTTCTTCTTCCCCTGGCTGAGGGTCTCAGAACTGCAGTACTTTGAGTTTCCAGAAATTTCTGTTCTCTCCGTACATTCCAGAAAACTTAGAGCAGTTGGCGTATAACCACTTAGTGATAAAGGTGGACAGCTCAAGGCACTGGTGATATAAAGTGATCTCTTGTTTGACAAAAGCTAGCATCAGTAGGAAGCAAAATAGCAGAACTACAAAACCCAGGCTAGGAGGTCATATATGAGCAAGTTTCATGCTAGATGTCAGGTGGAGACAAAGAGGATCCACATTACATTTAAAATCTGAATCTAAAGCAGGTTTGTGGTCTCGTATAGGTTATTGCAGAATGGCTCCTAGTGTGTAGAACTCCTAGGGACATACAGTGCTGTGCATGAACTGAGAGGATGTCCGGGTAGAACTAGAAATCGTGCCCTTCCAACTGTTGATAATGAGTTACAGAAACACGAAGTGAGACTGCAGAAGAAGAACTGAAATGCATTTTAAGAGAGAAAAGGAAAGTGAAAAGTTGTGGGAAGAGACCAACTTCTGGAGGGTTTCCAAGCTTTTAAACCATTTGCAGTTTAATAGTAATGTATTCATGTCTCTTCATTGATGTGCTAAAGAGTGTTAATTCACACTATGAAATCCTATACACACACACACACACACACACACACACACACACACACACACACACACAGAGTACCCCAGCAGTTAATATTGCTGCCTTATGGCCAAGGACTGTCCAAATACAGACCTTAACCAATAAACAAATCCGGTTTCTACGGGAAGAGATACACTGTCGTTCTCACATACATAACAGATCACTTAGATGTCACCAACTTATTTTATATAAAGATTCTGCTTTTCACCATTTAGAGATTGGCACCTACAAAGAACCCATCTAGAACCTACAGTCATGTTTCTCAGATAAACACAGTTTGTTGGAAATACTGAAATAAGAGAGACCAGGGACAACAGAGAGACAGATATAGTCAGAGAGACAGGGCCAGAGGTTGGTTCAGACTCATTTATGGTAAGTTCTCAAGGCTGAACCTGTATCTCTGTAGCTCACCAAGCTTCTTTTCTCATTAAATCTCAACATCCCATTTCATTTCAAACACAGAGAGAAGCAAGAACTCTACAGCACAGCATTTTAGCTTCCGGCTGGGGAGGGGAAGCCATCCACTGCAGACTGAGCACGATCATCCCTCATTTACTGTAGCCAAGTCATAACCCAGACGTGGAAGTTGATCTCTGAGGCTTTTCCTGTCTTCCCAGAACTCCCACGTGACTCTTCCCATTTACTCTTTAGATCAATTCAGTGCGTCCTGCACCCTCTCCACAAGGCAGACAAGCATTCAGTGGGTTTATTTTTCAGCGTGCTTTGAGCCAGCAAGGGTTGTGGCTGACAGCTGACTGCCAGGGATATGTGGTCTGGGATCATAAACTATGACTGTTTTCTTTCTCGGACACTAACTGCCACTAGCCTCGCCTGCTCGGGCTCATTGTCAGATCTATGGGCTCTCTTAAAGGCTGGCACATCTTCGAGCTAATCCGGGACCTAGTTTTCCTCGTTCTGTCTAGTCTCACCCCTGTGTGATATCATCTCCATGGCTTCAGAGAGCATCCATGTGCCAACAACTCCCACAGTACCCAGCCTTCACTTCTTTCCCACACTCACTTTGCAAAAACATTTAAGACAGCTTTCTTTTGAAATTCTGCAGGCATCGCAGACACACCGGCCCCTAACTGAATCCTTGTTTAGCCCATGCTACAAAAATACTCCCTGTCCACTATTTATCACCTCGATTAATAGCATCTCTCTTGGCCGTTGCTCAAGTCGGAGACCTGGGAACCATCCACCATCTCATCCTCTCCCTTAGCCCATTACCAAACCATTCCCCCCATTTTCCCATTTGTCCATTTCTAAATCGTATGCAATTCCCTCCATCTCTGCAGATGTCACCTAGTCCAGCCCCTTTCCAATGTCCTCTCGCACTGCAGCCAGGGCATTTTGAAGACGTTGCTTGAGAAAATGAGGTTCTATTTAAGTTCTTTGCTAACTATCACACTTCCCAGCTATTTGCCTAGTTGTTACCATCTCTCCCTGGGGTTCCTAAGCTCTCCAAAAATTCCCCACCTGTCTATTTATGTCACGCCCTGGGCTTGGCCAGGCACTGGCTTCTCCCATCTCCTCGCCATACTTAAGTACTACTCAAGGGAAACATTTTGGCCTGAAAAAATGAAAGCTTAAAACACACATTTGGATGTTTCTCTTTGCTTATTTTAAAACCTAGAAAAACAGACACTTGTTTTAACTCACTAAACATGTGGGATTTTTCTCCCCCATATAAGCATACTTCAGAAAGTGGTTTTTTTCTTACCATCAGCAAATTAGTTTTCTTTAAAGAGGAAAGATTTATTGTATACAAAGATTTATTGTATATAGCAGGAGACAACAATACAGATATTTTGAGTATAAGCAAGGTCTAGTATTTCTGACTTGAACTGCAGTGGACGATTAGCCACACTGGCCCACCCTCTGCTTCTGGCTTGGTCTGTTGTTTAAACAGAGAGAGAGAGAGAGAGAGAGAGAGAGAGAGAGAGAGAGAGAGAGAGAGAGAGAAAGAGAGAGAGAGAGAACGAACACAGACAGACAGACAGACACAGACACAGAGACAGCGAGACAGAGTCTAAGACATATTCCTGGATACAATTGAGAGGCGTAAAGATGTTCTCCAAGGAGACAATATTGAGAATATTGATCAGCTGTTTACAATTAAGATTCATTTGCCTTGGAAACAGACATGGAAATTGTTGGCAGAAGAAAAAAAATCCTGACCTCATATCCAGCATGTGTGAGGTCCTATTCCATTCCTAGTTTTGAGGAGAATGACTGTTAACTTTATGTCTGCTCACCTCCCTCCTTCTCCAGGACTGAATGGAACAGTCCATCTCAGCAGTGTTTTCTGTAAAACAAACTAATATTTAGGGATTCCTGGTTTTACCACCAACAATCATAAAGCTGGAGATAAATATTGATGGTAAAAATATTCTGATCCATGTGTGCAAGAAAACAAACCATGCTCAGAAGAAAACAGAGGAAAAGCCTTTTGGTACTATCAATGAGTGAAGAGCGTAGTTTTCTAAAAATTAACAAGAATGCCCCACAATTGCTAATACTATGCATGCACTGAGGGACTCAAGTCACTTCACATATTTATCAACGAACACATAATCTTTTCACTCGGTAGGCTTCTTACACTTGCTACTTTTGAATGCTGACCATCGACACACATGTTATTCCAATTTATTGCCCAGTTAAATTCCATCCAGTGGACCCAGAATGAGGAAGGATGGAAGGAAGACATTCAGAGACCATGTCTAGCCACTGGGCGGAATTCTCAAATGTTCTTTAAACAAACAGTACGAAACCTTAGCTATCTTATATTTGAATAGTTTCAAATGTAAATGACTTAGGTGGGAAAAGGCAGTTTGAAGGTATAAGAAAAGGGGCAGAGGGGCTGGGAATTTAGCTCAGTGGTAGAGCGCTTGCCTAGCGCGCAAGGCCCTGGGTTCAGTCCTCAGCTCTGAAAAAAAAAAAAGAGAAAAGAAAAGAAAAGAAAAGAAAAGAAAAGGAAAGGAAAGGAAAGAAAAGGGGCAGAAACCTGGGTGATGGTGGTGCATGCCTGTGGTCCCAGCACTTGGGAGGCAGAGGCAGGCAGATCTCTATGAGTTCAAAGCCAGCCTGGTCTACAAAGCAAACTCCAGGGCAGCCAGGACTGTTAATGAGAAACCCTGTTTCAAAAAAAGTTTAAAAACAAGGAGGAGGAAGAGGAGGAAGAAGAAGGAGGGGTAGGGGAGAGGGAAGGAGAGGAAGAAGAGGAAGGAGGAGGGACAGAGAGGAGGGGAGGAGGAGGAAGAAGAAAAAGAAGGAGGAGGGAGGGAGAGGGAGAGGGAGAAAGAAGGAAACATTCCTACTCTGGGATCTGGTGCTGTTCCCAGACAGCAGTCTCCACACTGAAAAACCTGAAGGAGGAAATCAGCAGGACAGAGAAGAAATGAAAATAAGGGGAAAAGAAAGGAGGCAAGGGAAGAGGCAGGGGCTGCGGGGAAGGCTGTGGCCAGGAGGAGCTGCATATCTATATATGAATAGTAAGGACTGCAGGCCTGAAAAGGTCAGAAGTAACATAGTTGGAGAGAGGACAAGCGTGAGGCACCTTAATACAAACTGTATTTATGTCTTCGGATAGAAGAGGCCATTCCAGAGATTGCTATCTTGGGAGAATGGATAAAGCCTGGATCCTTAGCTTGACCCTCAAATGCACAGTGGCACGAATGTATTCTCTTGGTGCCAAGTGGCTCAAACCCAGTAACATACACCACCGCAGACACAAGGGCAAGCCATACATCCCACGTCTCACATGTAATCCAGAAACATAGGTGTTCCTTTAAAGGGCCGTATATAGGATGCACACCAGAGAAAAGGGTGACATTGGAATGCCTCCTGTCTGTCACCGGGCACAGTCTTAGCAGGGACTTGGACTTCCATCAAGCCTTCCAGACCACTTTCATCTCTCACTACTTTACAATTTGGTGAATAGCTTGAAAACTGATAGGGTGAAAAATGGCTCTTGCTTATAGAGGGGCGAACAAAATTTTCCCAGTGGAATGTCCTGTGAACCTTGTTCGCATATCTTAGGACAGTCCTATGGGTAAAGTGTTAACAGTTTGCCCTGTTTTCTCATTCAGATAAGAAAAATCTTCAAAACTTGAGAGAAAGCTTGTGTTTATGTGAGAAAATTATACCTTCCAATAATACATATTGGAGCTTTTTCTTAGTGAAAATATTTAAAGTAAAAAGGCTGCAGTAGTAACAGTCTGTGCACTAGGGGGCCATTACTGTGGCGTTCTTTCCCAGCCTCCTGGAAAAGCACAGACTACCTTAACAAACACTGCAACTAAGGAACGGCTGAGCTCGGGCTCAGCTACTGCAGGGGTATTGCTAGGACTGTTTCCTCACCGGGGAATCAACACTATTGATTCAACCTCCCAGGGTCGTTCTAAAGATTAATAAACAGGGACCACATGGAACTGCCACACGGAAAAATTCCTCTGCAGACTTGTATAGAGAACATAACACATCAAGCTGCATATGTATCTCAGTAACTCTAGAGATGGATTACAATCGGTCAAAGTCAATCAACTCCTTCTGTTAGTGCTGTGAAACGGAGACACGCAAAGTACCAGATGGTTGTGTGGAAACAGAGACCTCATGCAGTGTACCAATACCAACTCGAATTTCCTTTTCCATGATCACACTGAGATATAAGGAACACTTAAATCCTTTGGAAAGAAAATTTTAATTTCTGAAGGATTTCGATCTCTCTTGGCAACAGATTCAGCTGTAGGTAGTGGAAAGGCCTTTTGTCTGAGGAAACGGGTCCTCTGAGAACAAAAAGAATGCCTACCACACAAGGACAAGAGGAGACATGGTTTGCAACATGCATGCAAAGCTGTGCAATAGGGGCATCTCAAAAAGGAAGTGAACCGAAACTAAAGCCACAGTGAAAGCCACACTGCGTGGCATCACCCTCCAGACCTGCTTTCCAAGGCCTCAGAGAATCAGAGACATAGGGAACAGGAAGCCAGTGCAGCGAAACAAAGGGGCCAAAGTGGAGGGAGCAATTTAATTTCTTTAAAATTCAGTTTTCCTGTCCGATAAGTTGTGTGCATGCATGCGTGTGTGTGCATGTGCATGTGTGTAGGGGCACATTTCCAGACCTACTGAGTTACAGAGTTTGAAGCTGAGGGCAGTGTGCTACGCTCCTGAATAACTCTACAAGTGAAGCCTGACTTCAGCCACCCTTCTTGGTGTGACTAGGAACTTCAGAGGCAGAGGTCGCTTGAACAGAGAAACCGGTTCAATACACTATGCCCTCTGTGGTAATTTCTCTTCCTCTCTTCTATTTGGTAACTTGTAGAAGAGACAAGATGGGCCCAAAGACAGCATAAAGAAGAAGGATTTCTCTGTATAACAGGCTGTTTTGTGGCATTGACACCGAACCTGTTCATGATTTTTGAGGTTAACCATGTGCTTTTTTCACAGGCTGAACTTTGTGATGATTTTGAACATGTCAAACCAGAGAGACAGTTTAATAAGCAAAGCATAAGAACCTGCATCCGATTCCCAGAATCCATGTAAAAAGGCCATGTGTGGTAGCATGCCTCTGTAACCCCAGCATGGGAGAAAGAGAGACAAAGAGGCCCTAAGGCTGGCTGGCTAGCCAGAATAGTACACTTGGAAAGTTCTAGCCCAGTGATAGATCCTGTCTCAAATGAGGTGGACAGCATCCCTGACAATGACACTTCAAGATGACCTCTGGACTCCACACAGGTGTCTACATGTGCATGTGTACTTGCACACACACGCACACACGCACACACAGACATGAACAAGTAACCAGATACAACAATATGAACACAAGTATACAAAAGACAATACCAATTGTTTCAACTCTTTTAATGTCCTATTATCAGACCCACCTCTGCCCCTTCCCCTCAACATTCTCTAGGGATCATTCCAGCCTTTTATTGCCTCATTGCTGGCATAAACTCCAAAGAGACATCTCTATTGGCTCCAGAAGTGGAGGAAAATTTGGTGGTGTTTAGATGAAGCAGTATGGTTGGATCTCAAAGAATGTCAGTTTCATAAATGTTAGGACAAAAGTTAGAGAAACAATTATATTTTATGGCTACCCAAAGTCAGGGCAAGATATATATAGCCATAAGAAACCATTACATCATCGTAGGTAATAACCACAGTAGAGATACGAAAACGAGGCAATACTAATAGTAGCCACTATTAAACAATAGTTTTGTTAATTCTTTGAGAATTTTATCCAATGTCTTTTAATCACCCTTACTTCCGAATTTCATGGCCTCTTCTTTGTTTTTTGCTTTTTTTAAACAATACCTCATTACATTTTGTGCTATCCTTATACGTCTGGGTGTGGGACAATCTACCAAGAGCTAGGGGGCCTCTCTCTCTACCTGCTAGAATGTTAAGTGGACAGCCATCGTTTTAACAATTCTTACTATACTGTCCCTGGAACTTGCATTATCTCATTGAAGTTTTACACCAGTCCTAGAAGGAAGACTATTACTACACATATTTCCAAGTCAGGTCTCTGAGGCTCAGGAAAAAAACCGAGTTGCTTACTTAGACACTATATTTTGGTTATATTCCTTTTCCTCGCCCAACTCCTCCCAGATCTTTCTCATCTCCCCATCTACCATACTTTGTGTTTTCTCTTTCTAAAGAAAAAAGAAAAACCAAAACATCAAAACAAACAACAAACAAAAAAGCCAACAAGACATACATATACCAAAACAAAAGTACATTCAAAACCATGGAGTTCCTTTTGCATTAGTCAACTGCTCCCGGGCACAGGGCCCGTCCCGGAGTGTGGTTGATAGCTTTTATCAAACACCTTTCGTAAGGCTCAGGGGTCTGTGTGGAAGAGGAGGCAGAAAGACAGTGAGAGCCAGAGCTGGCGGAGGACTCCAAGGAAACAATTTTCCAGACACAGAAGGACTGATGCACACGAATATGAACTCCGAGACTGTGGCAGCATGCACAAGGCTCACACAGGTTCAACCGGATAAAACTCCCAGCCCTGAGAAGGGGAAGTGGACACAAAGTCTCTAGAGGGAAATTTAGTTTTCTCTGATGGAGCACCGCTGAAATCGAGTTACTTCCAAGAGGCTGCACAGTCAGTGAGTGAGAGAGATGAATTTGAATGCACTCATGTTCCATGTAATCTGTCCTCTAAAAGACTTGGATATATGAGTTTTAGAAATGTTTTATGCTAAACCGTCAACCAAAGAGTACACATGGTGGGATCCATGGCTCCAGCTGCATATGTAGCAGAGGATGGCATTGTCTGGCATCAATGAGAGGGGAGGCCCTTGGTCCTGTGGAGGCTTGATGCCCCAGCATAGGGGGATGCTATGGTGGTGAGGTGGGAGTGAGTGGGTGGGTAGGTGGGGGAGCACCCTCATAGAGGGAGGGGGATGAGGAGTTTACAGTGTGGAAACTGGGAAGGGGACATTTGAAATGTAAATAAAATAACCAATAAAAAATAAATAATGTTTTATATTGAAAACCCCTGAGTAGAACCTAATGAAGTCTCTCTAAGGAAAGGGAGAGCAAAGGAGAGGAGAAGGTCAGTCTTAAGATAAGGAGTTTAACCTAAAAACAAACAATGAACAAGACTGAACAATCAAGTGAAAGTCCCTCAGCTTGGCCTCCCTCTCTGCACAGCTCTGGTCTCAACTCTTCTTCGAGAGGCAACAACTGTTGCGAGAGTTTTGGCATCTTTTCAGAGCTATGCATAGATCTGCCCCTGCATAGAGAAGCAAATATCTGAATGGCTCCTGAGCTATGTGAAGAAGTCTTAGAGATCCCCCACCTCTCCTCTTTGATCCTGAGATAGGGTTTCACTGGGTGACAGCTCGAGCTGGCCTGCTACTCAGGACCCTCATAAGCACTAAGATTACGAATGTGCACCACCATACCTAGACTAAGGCGTGTGGGTCTGAGTGTTGGAAGGGAGCATGGCGTGTTCTGTAACTGATGTAAGATGACAGTGTGACAAGGACATTCACCTTTGCTGCCTGCTACCCCAACAGCAGTCGTAGGAGTCCTTTATAGGTGGTGAGGGGAGGCAAGGAGGTCTTCAGTCTTTGATGAAATGTATAAAAGGAGGACCACGTACTGTGACTAAGATTATCACATAATTTATTGTCCAAATGGAAAACCTTTGCACAGGGTAATTACCCCATGACAAGAGAGTTGTAACTGCCTCAGGTAAATTATTCCTACATGAATACTAAAGGAGCAAAACTAAGTAAGGATTTACTCATATATTTATAAGACATTTCTTGAGAATCCTGTAAACATGTTGATCAGGTTTTCTTCCAAACAAAAATACTAGTTTTTTTTTTTAAAAGAAGTTAAGAGAAATCATAATGGTGGTGTGGGGATGAGTCTAGTTAAATAGCTCTTGAAGGAACGTATACCAAGGTTCCCTTTAGAGATACTCAAATATCCACCCAGTAAAAAATTATTATATCATTAATTTTGCTTATTAGGTTTTCCAACCACATTTCAAACAGATTCCAGGAACAAATTTGTAGACTAAAATTAATGAAGATAATTAATTGGCTAACAAGTGGATTCAGAGTAGATCACTGTTAATAGGGGTGGGCCAGGTGGGCAGGGCAGGCTGTGGGCAAAGAGAGGCAATACTATGCAGGCACAGCTTCTGGTGGGTCAGAAGCTGTATCGTCCCTGAGGGCCCTTGAGACTGGACATTACCTATTTCCTCTGGGCCTCAGTTTCTTTATCTGCAGATGGAGTTTAAATAAAAATAATCCACATGAAGTGCATTTGCTGTCAGGTAATCAGGTGAGCTTGTGTAAGTAATTATCATCCCCATTATTAACTGCTAGCTCGCCGTAAGGTGACATTCTGGTCCAGAATGGCTCAGGCATAAGTGAAGGGAGAAGAAAGAATATTAACAGATGTAATATACCATTCGATAGAAACTTGTGTTGTGTTTGTAATGTGCTTTCAAAGGTAGCAATCTCTCTTTTCTCCAGGTACTCACACTAACATGGGACGGATGATGGGAACCTAGGTGGGATGAAGGGAACACGGGAGGGATGACGGGACCACGGGAGGGATGAAGGGAACACGAGAGGGATGACTGGAACACGGGTGGGATGATGGGAACACGGGAGGGATGATGGGAACACGGGAGGGATGATGGGAACACAGGAGGGATGATGGGAATATGGGTGGGATGATGGGAACACAGGAGGGATGATGGGAACACGGGAGGGATGATGGGAACAAGGGTGGGATGTGCCACGGAAGTTCCATAGGAGGACTGTGGAACGAGCAACAGCAGTGAAAGGGTTGAGAAGAATGAGAACAGAGTGGGCAGCAGTATCTTTTTGGATGAGGACGGAGGCTAGAGTTGAAGGCTTCTCCAAAGGTGCCTAGCCTCAAAAGAAAAGTAGATCTCGCCTTTCAGAAATATTCCAGAGCTGACACAGAGACTTCCTATGGGCCAGTGAAGCATTAAAGAACTATTTCTTGGCATTCCTAAAAACCAGAAGCCAAAGTATGGGCTTTAAGGGAGGGGGATGCAAACAGTAGCTGTGTTCTTGTCGAGGCCTTAAAAATGCTTGCTACTGGGTTTCTAAGTTCTCAGGCAGTGTTTGGCAGGGGAAGGAGAGAGGTAACAAGTTATCTAGGATGGAATTCTGTGTCCTGGGCCACTGGTATCACTGGAGTAGTTTGGTAATTGCTACACTGACTGCATCGGAGTCACCAGGACTGTAGTCTTGGAGATTGAAAGGTTCCACACTGCTCTGGGGTACGCTCCTACAATACTAGGCCTAAAATTCCAAAGAGACATGTGTTGACAACAGAATCATCTCAGAAACGAGACTCTGTGGATAGCACCCCCTTTCAAAGTTTTATGGAAATAGAGATGTTGACTCATGCTTGGAATCCACAATGTTTTCAAGAGGGGGCCTGTTAGTACTCAGTTTTGATAATGCAGCTAGGAGAGTAAAAAGTAAGCCTTTTCCAGGCACAATTCAAAGAAGGCCTAACTCCTACACATAGGATTGAAATGAAATGAAAATATCTTCCAATCACTTATGCAAAACTGACTGTAGTGAGCTATTTTTTTCAAATTAAGCAAATCTTTCCTTATTTACTATATGAATTGGGAAACTCTAGTTTTTCTTAGAGCTGTCACAGTCGAGCTTGTGTAGTCTTTCCACTGATGAGTCAATACCGTCTTCTTCTGGAATGTGGAGAAGAACCCTCTGAGTAGCTCTATGATTGCTACGGTTTTCCAAGTCAAGTCCTGTCACTTGCCAGAGGCCCTGAAACCTGATAAATATTTATATTCATATAACATTTAGAAAATCAATAGCAAATTCTAAATCCAGCCTACTAAAGTGAAGTTTAGTACTAAGCCAGCTTGTAGACCGGGACCAATTGTCCCTACACACTTTCTGGTAGAACCAGGCCGCTTGTGACAACATAATAAAGACAACCTAACAATATAATTACAGTGACCACTCTACAGTTAACGGAATGCATCAGAACATATTCATGCACGTTTCTGACTTGGGGCTATAATGTATTACTCGGAGAGAGTCAGAGGAGCAAACCATGGTTGGGAAGCCAAGGGTGCACAGTCAGAGACAGAGCTGAGGGACATCATTTCTTATTAGAGTGTAAGTTCCTCTGTAACAAAAGCAAAGTTAAGAAGACGTACACTGCTCACACAACTGCCATCAATACCACATCCTGCTGAGTTAGCCACATCCCACTTCTTGGAGTCTGTCCTTTCTTCACCAAAAATGAGACACGTGGGCCTTACAAGTCAGGAGATAGAAAACTAAAGAAAAATTATGTCTGTCTACCCTTAACCTGGCCCTCTAACCCTGCCGAGAAAGGGTTTCTCGCTTTATATGCCTCAGTTGAATTACCACTTCTTCCAAGAAAGCTTTGCAAATCCAATGGCCAGAATAAGTCTTTCTATCTCACCTGCTTTCTGCTTAAGAAAGTTAAATTTCTCTCTTACCCTAGCTGCTTATAATCATTGATAAGGTATCAAATCTCTCATCTCTCTATTCTTCAAATTGATTAGCATATGCCCTCGAGCTAGTAGGAATGAATGAAGTTCCAACTCTCTCATCCATCTCTGTGGACCCCATTGCTTTCTTTTACAACTCCCAAAGATATGACAGAAAATCAATTCAGTTCCTTATATCTAGAAATTAACAAAGGAAATGATTTGTACTCCGTGGCCAAGATCGTTCCCCGATAAATGGGATATAGACTCATTCTTTTTTTGTGGTACTGGTGATCAAACACAGGGCCTCACATGTGGTGGGCAATCCTTTACGTTTTAAAGCAGTAAAAATCTATACAACACTGATGCCTTTTCTGATTTTATGTTTAAGCCATTGCTTTGCTCTCCATCCTTGGCCAAACAGTGCTGAATAGCTAGCTACTTTGCTGGTAGACTGACTATATTTAGTTAATCCGATCTTTGTAGCAAATGATCTGAACCTTCCATGCAAATGACTCGAGCCCGTCTGTTTGAGTATTTTAGGAGCAATCACCTATTGGTCTTACCCTAAGCATCTTCCAAATTTGCATCTTGGCACAAGCTCCCAAATTTTTGGTCACTACATTTCCCAGCAATTGCGTTAAAATATCAGTCAGCATCGTATGGCCATGCCAACATCTTGGGAGCAAATGGTGTGGAGGGTAAGCAAATGGTGAGAGGAGACTTATAGCCTTTGAGTAAGCTACTTCAGTTTAGATACCAAGTCGGCCATGCCCTGTGTGAGTCTCTGTGATAAACACAAGTCTTGTCTGGAGGCTCTCAGAAGCATTGTTCCCCACATTGGGTACTTCCAAGGAGACATCCACGTTCTTCGAGGAGAAGTCCTTTCCCTGCTGTCTGCCTTTTCTCTCCAGTACTGTGCACCCTGGCAGTCCTCTCTAGTTTGGAAGGCTTAGGAAGCACTGCACACCTTGGACCCTGAACTCCCCATATTTTGGGTGTGCATAGAGCAGGGCTGCTCTTAGGGTTAGGGAGTAAGCGAGTGTTAGAAAATTAGGAAAATAAATATCAAAATCTCTGTTCCTGATTTTTCTGTAAACGACCATAAGATCTGTGCATATGATGCTCACATTCCGACACAGCAGTGGTCCTCCTGAGCTAAGCTATGAGCCCATTGTTGTGAAGGAGGGCTCCCTGGCCTTCTGAGTGATGACCTGCACCATATAGATGTGACTAGATTTTAGGACAAATGACCAGTCAGGAATTAAACCCCCTGCCCAGCAGCTCTGACCTCCGATCTGGTCCCAAGTGATTCTGATGGTTTTTGGGAGGGGGAAAGTTGAAGTAGATATGAAGGCCTGTAAAGAAATATGAATGTCTCATGATCCACAGAATAGAATCACTGGCCAGGGTACAGACCTCACATTCCAACGTCACCAGGTCAGTCTCCTAGCAAAGGATTCACCCTAGAAAGAGGCTCACCTTAAAGTGTGCCAATGATGGAATAATTAATTTGTTGAACTAAGGTCCTGACTCAGGTTTACTGAGCCAACTATTACTAAGCAGGTTCTCCTTACTGTGGCTTCTTACTCCCAGATAGGATGGGAAAAAGAGCCTTCACCCTTGTCTCCCCAGTGTAGGGGAATGCCAGGGTGTTGAGGTGGGAGAGGGTGGGTGGGAGGGGGAGCATCCTCATAGAAGCAGGGGGAGGAGGGATGGGAAAGGGGGGAACCAGGAAAGGGGAATAACATTTGAAATGTAAATACACAAACTATCCAATAAAAAACAAAAGAGCCTCCATCTTAATGAGTTTGAAAGAGTGTTTAAAAGACAATCAAAAAGGAGAGATTTGTAAGAAATATTAAATTTGAGACTTTTCTATCAAATACCATAAAACTTATATTTAGGACAAAGAATTAATTTTTTTAATTTTCCCCACCTTGTAAGATTTTTATGCAAATGTCTTAATGCTCCACACCCAATAAAACCTTTATATAAACAAAGGTTGTAGGAATTTGACGTCCTAGAGCAATGATCCTTTTCTCCCTGGGGCCATGACCTGTTCCCCTTCTTCCGTCATTTCCTGTGCACTAATTCTTTTCGAACTAGCCAGTTGAACTAGACCGTGAGGTTGGATCCTAGTCATTGGGGAAAAGACACAGCCGCCACCACAGAATAAAAACCAAATAAAACCCACAAAACCCTGTCTCAGTGCTCGCTCTTTGAGTGCACCCTCTTGATCAGGAGTAAAGTTTGTTTTGTTCAGAGCAAAGAAAAGAAAAACATCCTGTCTGGAAATGTGCTTATACATCAGTGTGGGGTGGTTTGAATAAGAATGGCCCCTATAGGCTCCTATATTTGAATGCTTACTTAACAGGGAATGATACTATTTGAAAAAATTAGAAGGATTAAGGTGTGGCCTCATTGGAGTAGGCGTGGTCTTGTTAAATCACTGGGGGCGGGCTTTGAGGCTTCTAACGCCCAGGCATAGGCTCCCTCTCTTTGTTCAGATCAGGACATAACATCCTGCTCCAGTGACTGCCTGTGTGCCACCACGCTCCTTGCCGTGGACTAACTCTGAAGCTGTAAGCCAGCTCCAACTAAAGGCTTTCTTTCATCAGAGTAGCCTTGGTCACGGCGTCTCTTCACAGCAACAGAACAGTGACTAAGACAATTAGAAATTGGAGTTTTCTAATCTGGTAAGCTTAGAAAATGAGCACAAATTAGGTACAATTTGTGAGTTTCGAAGGCAGTCTTGTGAGGGGATGTGATGAGAAAAGTGAGACTGATAATGGCTGGTTTTCACAGAACTTATTTATTATTTACCAGCATGGTACTTTGAATAAGAATGGCTGCCATAGGTTCACAGATTTGAATGCGGTCCCCACTTGGTGTGAGTGTTAGGAGTTGTGGCCTTGTTGGAGATGTGTCAGTGGGGGTGGGCTTTGTGGTTTCTGCCTGTGCTTGTGTATGAGATATGAGATCTTAGCTGCTGTTCCAGAGCTGTGTCTGCCTGCCTCTGGCCACATTCCCCACTCTGATGGTCATGGACCACCCTCGGGAACTGTAAGACAGAATAAACTCTTTTCTAAGTTGCCTGGTCATGGTGTCTCTTCACAGCATAAGAAAAGTAATGAAGACAGTCACACACTTCGGCTATCTTTAGAGCCAAATCTCATCTCTATACAATGTGTTAACTAGGTCATGGGGTGGGGGTAAATTTGCCAAGTTTATAAAAATCCTAGGGGGAAACTGAACTGGGTGTCACCCTATCAATGGGGAACCATAAACAGTAAATGAACGTATAGATCAAAGGAAAGGTTTCATTCATTCACTCGTTTTTTTATTTTTCAGATTTTTTAAAAATTGTGTCTATCATGTGCCAGGCAGAACACCTGCTCACAAGAGATTCAGATTCTAGAGGAAGACCCAAGGCACACAAGCACATGAGTGTCAAGTAATGACAGAATAAAACAGAAGTGTGTAAATCAGATAGTATGTGCTTTCATCCAGGGTAGGCAGGGATAGCCTTTTCTGAAAAGGTGACATTCAAGAAAAGTCATGAGGAAGGCATAAGGTGTAAACCCCAAGTCCCTCCCCCAAAACCTTTTTTGACCATGTTGCCTAGCTCTTCCTGGAGTAGGCATTTGTCCATTTATCTCTTTCCATTTTGACCTAGAGTAAAATCCTTGCCTTATTCCTTGCTGTAAGTAATGTTAGGTTAATCTTTAGCATTTATCTTCTGGATTTGTAGGGAGGAGGCAGGAGGACTGGGGAGGAGCAGGCCGTGGATACTGTTTCTAGGAAACACAACCAAAGTGGCTTCACATGATGTGTTTTCCTGTCAACCAACAGCTACTTCAACTACTCTTATACAGGTGATACAAATTTCAATGTCATCTTTTGCAAAAAAAAAAAAAAATTCTACTCATTTAATAACTAAAGACAGACATCAAAAACAAAACATCTATTGATAGTACTTTGAATCGGTAGGGATTACTGAATATCGACACTCTGAGGAGATGATATTAATTCGGTTTTTAGGGTTGTGTTGATTAACTATAAAGAGGCATATTTTTTTTTTACAGTTATTCACAAAAAATCGAAACCTGGTTGTGGGTAAAATGGCTCAGCTGTTGAAGTGCTTGCCACACTAGCATGAGGAACTGAGCTCTATTCCCAGAACCCACATAGAAAAAGAAAGAAAGAAAGAAAGAAAGAAAGAAAGAAAGAAAGAAAGAAAGAAAGAAAGAAAGGAAGGAAGGAAGAAGGAAAGAAAGGAAGAAAGAAAGAAAGAAAGAAAGAAAGAAAGAAAGGAAGGAAGGAAGGAAGGAAGGAAGGAAGGAAGGAAGGAAGAAAGAGCAAGCTGTTGTAGTTCAAACTT